>NC_084478.1:38859435-39162465 GCF_027409185.1 Cynocephalus volans | reverse complement strand
ACATTGGAAACTATGATTTAGAGCAGGGGTCAGCAAACGACAGCCAACAGGCCAAATCTGGCCCACTGCTTTCTCTGTAAAGCTCACAAGCGAAGAATGGTTTTTACATTTTTAAATAATTGGGGAAAAAAGAATATTTGTGACACATGAAAATTATATGAAATTCAAATTTCATTATTCACAAAGTTCTACTGAAACATAGCCATGCTAAGGACAATTTTATGTTTGTGAATTAAAACAGCATTTTGGTTCTTTGATGTTATCTATATTTTGTTTTCTAGATAAATAATATTCAGAGAAAATGCAAATCATGAAGACAGCATGCCCAACAGCTACACAACTGAAATAAATAAACAAATAATGGGGTTTTTTTTACATGTATTTGGATATCTAAAAACGTAAGTGACTTTTTGAAATGGTAGAATCTTTAAGAGAAAGGTTTATTTATGCAATATTAGGTAAGAAAATTACCAAGTATATTGGGCAGCTTCCGAAGTTCCTGCATTGTATAACTGAGGAATAAGTGGCAATCTTGAGAGCTACTATATATATATATATATATATATATTTTTTAAATTCAACCACCTCTATGGTACTAATTTAAGGAGTAAGAAGGTGAAGTTTCTGATTTTCAGCTTGACTTCAGGTAAAATTACTTAGGAGATGGTACTGAAAAATCTTTCATTGAATAGATATTATGATTGAGAAGTTGACCGTTTTGTGCTTCAGTGGGAAATATCTTTACGCGAGTCCATTTGTCTATTCGTGGCAAGCCAAATTTTTATCAGATAACAAAATTGTTATAGATCCCAACCCTTAATCTTCAGTCTATATAACAGTTTAGAGGACATAATGGTCACTGAAAACAACACAAAACAAACAATTGACCCTACCCTTACCGTTTCCTCCCACTCTCCTCAAAAAGAGGTATTTTATTTCCCTCAGGCTCAAACTTCAAATTTAAATAAGAATCTCTCCAGTTCTGACATTATGTATGCCTTTCTCGAAATTCTCAAATTTGACTTTGGAAATTAAATTATGCTAAAATTTCCAGCATATTAGAAGTACCTTGACGAACATGAGCTATGTTTAGATATATTAGTAGAAAACATTAGAGGAATAGATTTTTTCTAGATTTTTAAAATTATTCTAGCATAACACCATGAGATGCTGTGTATTTCTAAGGATCTGATCCTTATGAACAATAAGCTTTGTTATTATCTTGGTTCTAGGCTTCCGGGTGAGAAGATATTAACAATTTTATTTTCCATATTATTTATAGACACAAAGTTGCAGTTTACTGGCAGTATCACTGTTCCATTTCATAAAAAGGAAATGTGGCTGACAACCCTCGCATTTGTTAATTAACTAGTTCTTTTTCTTTCTACTAAGTAGATTTTTTTCCCATTAACGTTATAGAGCTTGAACCCCAAATAGGCAAGGACTGGGGGAAATGTGCCTTTGTATACTTTCTAGTGGGAGCATAAATTGGTATATATTATTTGGTAATAACTTAGCCAAATAGCAGCATTGCATCTTACTTGAGGAGTAAGCTTTAGACCTGGTGCAGAAGGTGAAAATAAGTCTTCCTCAAAATAATCCTTGAGAAATCATTTAAATTGCATACAAAAAATATAGTATACTGACTTGATAAGTACAAACCGGTGAGGTTTTCCTTGAGTGTTGAACATACTGCTCTACCTTTTGTGGAATACTAGATCAAGTGCTTTGCATGTGTTTCGAGTCCATGTTAAACACCCTCCCTCAGAAAAAATAATCTCACTTTAGTCACTAGAAATGAAACACAATCACACACTAAGAGAAGCATGCTAACACTGAGAACAACTGAAATAACACAGGACTAGAGAATCCTAGCTCAGGCTGCTCCCTTCCAAGCTTAAGGTCATTGACTTTTAGGTAAATGCAGCTGATCTAGTGAACTAGATTTTACTCTTCTCACTCTTGCTCTCTCTTCTTGCTCACTCTTTTTTTCCATTATTATTTTCTTGACTTCTCTACTCTGTAATTATTTCTGATTAGGTATAGTTGAATAAGTATAAGTTTCATGCATGAAAGATGTGGTACTATTCTCTACATTAAAAGCCTTAAACATGTACATTGGATTGGACAAAATAATTTCAATTCTGGTAAATTATCCTGTAACCTAAAAGCAAGAAAAATTTCAACACACCTGCATGCACAAGGAAAATTATCAGCACATTAATTATAAGATCAAATGTTAGAAAAACCTAATATTAATGTAGAAAAAATAAAATGAATTATGGGACAATCATATTGTGGTGATCATTGTTTTTGTCTGCCCAATACCTTTCCATCTTCATTTTCTCATAACATACTCTCGGAGCTTATACCTGGATTAATGAAGTCTGGGCTTCTTATCCCATACCCCTGGCCATATAAAGGGTCCAAGAATGAGTAAGTGACCCAAATGTCCAACAGACGTCATCTATGGAGTTCTTCTAATTAGAGTTAGAAGGGAAGGTCTTTTCTTCCCTGGATTTGGAGACATGAAGATGCTAGCTTGGTGTTATTTGTGTTCATGTTCTCTGATACACCAGAGAAAACCAGTCTAAGAATGTAAAACTGGCATATAAAGCTAAGATAAAAAAGAATGAGTATGGGTGGTGTTACAGTCCCTCATTCCTGTAATTCCATTGTGTCTTACCTATGCTTTGGTTACTTGAAACAAGCTGTACTCTTTCTCTGTTTTTGAAACCTGTTTTAGTTGATTTTCAGGAGCCTTCAACTAGAGAACACATTGATATACTAATACCCTACAGAGCCAAAAAAACATTTTGAAGACTATTATTAGACATGAAAAAATTATCATAAAATAATGGAAAACATAAAGCAAAACTTAGGATGCCAAATATGTGTGCAGGTGTGTGTGTGTGTGTGTGTGTGTGTGTGCACATGTGTATGTGCACATGTGTGGGTATGTTCGAAAGAGACTCTACCAGGTTAAACAGTGATTATCATTGAGTAACTAGACTACAGATAATGATATTTGTCTTTTCTTCTTTATACTAGTCTTCTTCTGAATGTCATTTGGCCTTTTCTTTTTTATCTTTTTCTTTATGGTTGTGTTTGCGTCATGAAATCATTCCACTTATGCCCTTTTATTCGTATACTAATTTAAGTTTTAGTATTTATTTTGAAAGTCTCACATATATTAAGAATATTAAATCTTTGTTACTTTTCTGTGCAATTATATTTCAAATCATTATATTCGGTTTTATGTTCAAAAGGTTTTAGTACTTTGATCTTTTTCCATGATATAGTCGATCATTTAGAATGTTCTCTTGCATTCATAGATCAGCATTTGAAAATCATATATTCTCTTCTGGATTTTTCTATATTTTACCTCTTTACATTTAAATTTTTAATTTATCTGGAGTTCATTATGATGACAAATTCTAATCATAAGTCACTATTAAGTGTTAACGTGTGTGAGGCACTATACTAAGCTACTTAAGTATATTTTCTCATCTATTCTGACTCTTATCTAAGGGTTAATACTATTATTAGATTCATATTATACATAGGGAAACTGAGGTTTAGAGATGGGGGGTAACTTGTTAGTAAGCATCAGAGCCAGGATTAAAACCCAAGTATTGCTGACTCCTATGACTACATTGTCTTGGGTAGGATCCATCTCATCTTTTTTCCTGCTCAAAAAATTTCTACTTTAGACATGCAGACACGAGACAGAGACACAGAAAAGAAGGCGAAGTGAACACAGAGGCAGAGATGGAAGTGATGCATCTACAAGTCCAAGAATGCCAACAACTGCTGGGAGCCACCTGAGTTAGGAAAAGGCAATTAAGTATTCTTCCCTGGAGCCTTCATAGGGAACATGGCCCTGCCCACGTCTTGGTTTCAGATTTCTAGCCTCCAGAACTGTGAGAGAATAAATCTGTTGTTTTATGCCACACAGTTTGTGGCAATTTGTTACAGCTGCCCTGGAAAACCAATACAGATGAGTAGAAAGAGGAAGTGGCCTGTTTCCTCCCAAGAACAATACAGTCCTTAGCTAAAGGTACTTCTGGTGTAAGGCTGCGAGGGCTTGGTCATTGTGGCAGAAACAGAAGTAAAGGGGTTAATTACAGGCAATATCAAATACATTTTTAATTAAATATAATAAATAAAAGATTGCTGACATTAGATTGGGGAGGAGGAAGCAGCAAAAACAATGGACAGGGACCTAGATGGAGAATTCTGAGCTGAATAATAAGTCACTAAAGGGAGATGGGCTGATTCTGAGCTTTGAGGTTCTAGTGGGTCTCTAAGAACTATATTCTTGGTGGGTTATTTTAGCTTTGTTTTAAACCTATCATAAACACTAGGGTGTTGCAGAGGGCTCAGGCAGATACCATTTTTGAAGGCACCGAAGTCTATTAAAAAATAAAGATATTTTTAAATGTAAAAAATAAATGTCCTTATTTTATTTTACAATTCTGCTAATTTATTTGCAATTATATAATAAGAATTACCTTTACTCCAGTTTTCAATACCTTGTTTCTCATTTTCTTTTTTTAAAATTTGACAGTTTTTGAATTGAAACATAATTGATTATACATATTTTGGGGGTACAGAATTGGATATCAATACATATGTACATTATGTGGTGATCAAATCAGGATAATTGGTATACTCATGTTTACAAAACATAATTGATCTTTGTGATTCTTAACTAATTTCTTGTTAAAATTCTTTAAATTATGAACAGAAATCTGTATTTTCTGAACATATTTAAGTATATTTAAACAGAAAAGAGACGTTTTTATTTTTACACAGTTTATGGTATTTTTCTTATAAGCATTACTGTTACAGAGCTAAGTTGAAAATTTGCTACATTACTGCTTTTGAGACTCATCCATATGGACTGATAAAGGGTTGGTTCTCTTCGGTCTTAAGAAAGCATAGGTACTTTGGCATTCACCAACCTAAAATGAAGTTTGTTCCCTATTGGATAATATAATGCTCTATAGCTAACACTTTTCATTGGTTGACCTACCAACTGTTAATGTCCCTTGCTTTCTATTCATTTTTCTGCAATTATTTGAAAGCTGTTGTGTGAACTAGTGAAAACAAAAGAGAGTTAGAACTAGGTAATAGACCTAGGAGTTTACATGCCAGTCATTTTGTCAGTTTTCAATTATTAATCATTTCTGACACAAATATTTGGTAATGCTACTATGTAGCATAGAAATATAGCATTTTTTTGTTTAGCTTTTCACTAAATAGTAATGAGGAACACACTTTCATAAATTCCATGTGAAGCTGGCATTTCTTTTCTTCATTATGACTTAATATTTCATATTCTACATGTCTGCAAAGGGAGTGAGGCTTAAAAAATATATTTTTTAAAACTTTTCTCTTTAAAAATTTCAAAAAAAACATTACTTTGTCCATTTGAGTCCTAAAAGCATATAAAAGTGTGAGGGTACTTCAAAAAGTTCATGGAAAAATAGAATTAAAAGAGAATACAATCTCTGTTTTAAAAAGTAAGGTAATGTAGTTAATGAAGTTAGGCATGAACTATCCAGAGGACATTTATCTTTTTTTAAAAAAATGGTATGGAGGTTCCTCAAACAATTGCAGATAGATCTACCATACGACCCAGCTATCCCACTGTTGGGAATATACCCAGAGGAATGGAAATCATCAAGTCGAAGGTATACCTGTTCCCCAATGTTCATCGCAGCACTCTTTACAATAGCCAAGAGTTGGAACCAGCCCAAATGTCCATCATCAGATGAGTGGATACGGAAAATGTGGTACATCTACACAATGGAATACTACTCAGCTAAAAAAAGGAAGGAAATACTGCCATTTGCAACAACATGGATGGACCTCGAGAGAATTATATTAAGTGAAACAAGTCAGGCACAGAAAGAGAAATACCACATGTTCTCACTTATTGGTGGGAGCTAAAAATTAATATATAAATTCACACACACACACACACAAAACCGGGGGGGGGGAAGAAGATATAACAACCACAATTACTTGAAGTTGATCCGACAAGCAAACAGAAAGGACATTGTTGGGGGGGAGGGGGGGAGGGAGAAGGGAGGGAGGTTTTGGTGATGGGGAGCAATAATCAGCCACAATGTATATCGACAAAATAAAATTAAAAGAAAAAAAAGAAACTGTAAGCAAATAAATTTCATTTTCTTTATAAATCAAAAAAAAATTAGGCAAAAATACTGGCTAGGTACAAGAACTCGTGTGGTGTCAGATTTCTGGTTGTGTAACCTTAGATTTTAGTCTGATTCCTCCATGCTCAAGTGCCCCATCAACCTTCAGTCTTGATCATTATCTCAATATGGGAAGCAAAATGATGATATTGTCTCATGCCTCCTGCATTTACTAGCCAAAATTATTTTTCAAAAATAAGTTTTCCTTATTTCCAATGTGGTTAGCTTGAAATACAGTTGGTATAGAAAAGGCAGGACGAATGTATACTTTTCCCCCTTTATTTGTCTCTTTTCAGAATAATGAGTTGGGTTCCTACTAACCTCCAATGATGACTAATAAAGTTTTTTAGTATGTTTATGTACACATGGGTGTTTAAATATTTGATGTGTCCCAATTCATTGTAGTTATTATCCTCATGGAAGCTCAAATTGTCCCAACTTATGCTCTGTCTTCATTTTTAATTGAAGGCAGACAACATTGCATCCAGAGTTCCTTCTCTGCAGGAGATAATGAGGTGCTGATGAATCTCTGTGATGCTTTAAAAAACAAACAAAAATTCTGCATGTTTGGGTAAGGATAACATATATTCCTATTTTTGTGTAGAGCGAGTGGCACATCTTTTAAATTAAACTTCTCCATTTCATAGAAAGTGGTCAAGTTAGTAAAAGAAGGTATTTGGTAAACTAAGACAGAAGGAAAGACATAAAAAGTTGGTTTTGGTGGGTTCCCATAAAATAGGAAGCTCTCATGGGGACCTTAAAGGATGGCAAACAGGAAGATACAATTCTAAAAAATTATAATAAATCACCAGGAAAAAATCAGAACAGAATTAACAGTCCTCATTTTAATTTATGAGAAGCATTCAACAACACTGAGTGTTTTCTTAAGAACCTCTCTCTTCAAATCATATGCTTGCTCTACATCCTTCTCCTATTTTTTACTTGTAGGAGTTCCACAGGCTGTGGCACTTTGACAATGACAGCCTCACTCTCTTGGCCTCGGAGGACCGAACTCCTGTGACATCTTTCAAAAGCAGTTCTATCGAATTCCCTGTAATGTTTTGCTCCATCTCTAATTTACACCTAATTTCCAATCCCAACATTCTATAACCTAGAGCAAATTTCTACTAGAACCACTCCTCTCTTCAAACAAAATATTTTCTTCTCCTCCAAAATCTGTTATTTTGCTTATTTTTTTTTTCTGTTTCTCCTTAAAGGACCATCATCCTCTTGATTATCCAGACTCAGAATCTAGCTGTCATTTTTATTACCTTTGTTGTCTTATAACAAACCAACTACAAACTTCTGCAATTAGCTTACTCAGTGGACATTTTATATAAACCAAATCATCTCCATTATTACTTTGTGGAACTCCAACTCAGGATCTTATGGTCTCCTGCTATTGACACCTGCAATATTCTGAGTGGCTTTTAACTTCAATATGTCTATCTCACATTAGCAAATAAAGCTCCCTAAATTATATCTTCCCATTTAGGATATATTAGTCATCCTACATAGTCTAGAATGCAATTACATGTAATAATGGTCACCTGGCTTTTCAACAACTTTATATGCTTTCATCATGTCTTCCCAACTAGATTATAAAGATTATTTTTCATTGCATACTATGAAAATAAAAATAAATGGGTTGTTGAGGTAGAACAACCAAGGACCCCAAATAGCTGAAGTAATCCTGAGAAAAAACAAACAAACAACAACAAAAAAAAACATGGAGGCATAACACTACCTGAATTCAAATTATACTACAAAGCTATAATAACCAAAACTGCATGGTACTGGCCAAAAAATAGAAACTCAGACCAGTGGAGTAGAATTGAGAACCAGAAATCAACCCCCAGGCTTACAGCCATCAGATATTGGACAAAGGCAACAAAAATCTACATTGGGGAAAAGATTGCCTCTTCAAAAAGTGGTGCTGGGAAAACTGGATATCCATATGCAGAAGAATGAAACTAGATATGCACCTCTCACCATACACTAAAATGAACTCAAAATGGATTAAAGTCTTAAGTATAAGACCTGAAACTGTAAAATTACTAAGGGAAAATATAGGTGAAACACTTCAGGAACTAGGTCTGGACACAGACTTTATGAACATGAGCCTGAAAGCACAAGCAACAAAAGAAAAAATGAACAAATGGGACTATATCAAACTAAAAAGCTTCTGCACAGCAAAGGAAACAATCAACAGGGTGAAATGACAACCTACAGAGTGGGAGAAAATTTTTGCTAACTACACATCCAACAAGGGATTAATATCCATAATCAAGGAATTCAAACAATTATGCAGTAAAAAAACTAATAACCCAATTAAAAAATGGGCAAAGGAGCTGGATAGACATTTTTCAAAGGAAGACACCCCAATGGCCAACAGATATATGAAAAATGCTCAACATCACTAGTTATCAGGGAAATGCAAAATTAAAACCACATTGATATATCAACTCACGCCAGTTAGACTGGCTATAATCAAAAAGATGGTGAATAACAAATGATGGCGAGGATGTGGAGAGACGGGAACGCTCCTACACTGTTGGTGGGACTATAAATTAGTACAACCACTATGGAAATAGTATGGAGGTCTCTCAGACAACAACAGATAGATCTACCATACAATCCAGCAATCACACTTCTGGGTATATACTCAGAGGAATGGAAATCATCATGTTGAAGGGATACCTGTACTCCCATGGTCAACGCAGCTCTGTTTACAATAGCCAAAACATGGAACCAACCTAAATGTCCATTGATGGATGATTGGAAAGGAAACTGTGGTATACATACACCATGGAATACTACTCTGCCATAAAAAAGCATGAAATTCTTCCATTTGCAACAACACGGGTGAGCTTGGAGAAACTTATGTTGAGTGAAACAAGCAAAGCACAGAGAGAGAGATACCGCATGTACTCACTCATAAGTGGGAACTAAGAGAGAAGGAAGGAAAGAAAGACGTCCACTGTTGGACTTGCAGAAGGAGAGAATGCACTTAGATATACAAAGTGGAGTGGGGGAAAGAAGGAGGCTGGGGATAATTGGGTGGGAGACACGGAATACAACTGCAATTTTTGGTAAAGGGCATGCTGCCAGTACGGGTCTGGCCTTCACATCTTGGGCCAAGGGGTGACCATCAGGTTTTTAGCTCATGAATATTAAGAACCAATAAAAAAAGTGATAAAAGGATAAGAGAATAAATGAAAGGAATTTGAAAAGGGAAGACAGTAATCTCTGTTGTGCAGAATAGTGAACAAAGAATAAATAAAATATAAAGGAGAATATGTGTGTTGTTTTTGTTAGCCAATGAGTGCTCACATGGCATTTTTGGGCAAACTGGAAATATAAAACTTTCTTCAGCAAACTCTTCTGGAAACTGTCTTAATCTAAAAACAAATCAGTGATGCCTCCAAAGTGGAGGCACCCATTTAGGTGTGGTGCCCTGGGCACCACCTGCACAGGCCTGAACAGCAACTCTGTTTATAACATGTGGCTGTGCCATCATCAGTATGTCGTGGCTGTCATTTGGGCCTCACTTTTCGAATCAGTATAAGAGGCATGGTAATTTCTGACACACTTGTTTCTCTTGATTATTGCAAAGATAATAGTATTCAATCACCTTAACTGGTGTAGAGTGCAGGTTGGAAAGAAATCAAGTTGTAATAAAATTCAAAACTTTAAGAATATTTAGAATGACAGGAATTAGAAAGTGCTGAGATGACTGTTGTTGCTGTGTTTGTGTTCTTATTTTCTTGTTGGTTTGTCTTGTTTTCTGTCAGTGGTGAATTTAAAATGAGGAAAAAGAGGTAATGGCTTTCAAAGTTAGGATAGATGAGGAAAAGGCAAAAAACAGTACAGCAGTAAAATAAAGATTTAGAAAATCTTTATTGTGAATTTATCTGCTAATTTGACTATTGCACCTTCTGCAAGGTAAAGGAAAAGGAGAGAGAAAGAAATAACTTCCCTCATGAGAAAATATGATTGTATAATGCTATTAGTAATGGACAAGATTTAATATTACCATGATCCAGCCATTGTGTGAAGTACCTTCATTCATTTGTTCTTCTTAATGACTTTATAAGATAGATACCAGTATGTCTATTGTGTAGGTGAGAAAAATGAGAAGCAGAAGCAGGATGTAAAAACAGTTTCTGTAACTCTAGATGCCCCTGTTTAACAATACCAGGCTATATTCCAAGGAGTTGCTTCACAGGGGATGAGAGTTACAGTCTAGCAATACATAAAATTGGGATCTGCTTATTAATTCAATTGGAACAAATCTAGAGTACACATATGCAGTAATTCAAATGCTGGGGAACTAAAAGGCCTGATGTAAATTTCAATTCAACAGAAACAAAAACTTTTAAAAAGACTATACAAGAAGGAAAAGGGCCAAGACTTCAGAAACAAATTATAGATATTGTGGCATTATTTTTAAAATATGATTAAGCATGAGCCGGTTCAGTAAATTTGGAGACTGTTGGAAACTTGGGCTGCAGAAAGTAATTGATAATAAGAAGGGTGACAAAGTGGGGACTGTGCTGACCACCTGCCAAGAGATTTTCATTAAGTTACAGAGAAATATTATTGCTGCTATATGGAAGACAGCTAAAAACATGATATAAGTGTCACTTGCTAGGTCACCTAAGTGTAGAACACAGTTAGGAACCATGGTTTTGGTCTAGAGGGCAGAGACACCTCAGTGCCTCCTGATAAGAGAATCAATAGTAAACATAAAAAGTAAATGTCCAAGGACATGTCACAGTGAAAGGAAGCAAGGTACAGTTGGGCCACCTTCAAGAAAGAGCATGCAAGAGAAAGAAAGAGATCAAAAACATCTGTACAAAAGAAATCTTGAAAACCTCCTGGGGAAGCAAGAATAAGGAAGAGAATATAGGGAGACTTAGGTAGAGTTAAGGAAGATGGATTTCAAGTTATGGAGAAAATACACGATGATTAAAACAAAAAATAGGGCCGAGCCCGTGGCGCACTCGGGAGAGTGCGACACTGGGAGCGCCGCGACGCTCCCGCCGCGGGTTCGGATCCTATATAGGAATGGCCGGTGCACTCACTGGCTGAGTGCCAGTCACGAAAAAAAGACACACACACACAAAAAATAAATAAAGAGAGGAAGGAATAAATAAGTTATATAGAAAAAAATACTGAGGGAGGAGTGTAAGAAAGATAGATCTGTGCATAGGAAAGTAGGCAAAGGGAAGTAGAAGCCTTCCTTGGGCAATGGTTCTTAAAATGGGGGCCCCCAGACCAGTGGCATTAACAAAACCTGGAAACTTAGAAGTGAAAATATCTGGCCTCATCCCAGACTTTCTGAATCAAAAACTCTGGGAATGAGGCCCTTCAATCTATGTTTTGACAAATGCTCCAAGTAATTTTGATGTTCATTAAAATTTAAGAACCATTGTTCTAGGGAATAAATAGAAAGGAGAATGCAAAGAAAGAGAATTTGGCTGAATTAAATGAGAAAACTGGAAAAAAAAAATGAAACCAGAGATAAAAGTACATAATATAAAGAGCAAATAACCACAAAAGTTTAGAGGTGCAGCCCATGATTATTGATGAAAGAGAAATCAACTTTACAAAATCTTCATAAAAAGAAAAGAGCTTAATATGATTGGGAGAAATATATTACAAATGAAGAACATATGTTCTCTAATATTTAGAGTGTCCAAAAGAACTTTCTGTGATAATGAAAATGATCTATACTTGCAATGTCCAACAAGGTAGCTGCTAGTTCATGTGGTTATTGAGCACTTGAAATGTGACTATTGCAATTGAAGAAGAAAATTTTTAATTTTGCTTGATTTTAATTAATTTAAAGTTAAATAGCTAAATGAGACTAGTGGCCACCATACTGGATAATGTAAATTTAGAGCTAATTTCATATGAATCAAAGGGGCAAGAATAATATCAACATGGAGTTTTATTTGTAAAGATATATAATAATATAAGATCTGGAAAATAATATAAGATCTGCACTGGAAAATATATAATCATAGAAATGACTTAGGGATTTGGGACTCTCACATTTATACATGCAGGTGCCCTATATGCAATGAAATACTAAAGGGGGAAGAATTTCGTATCTGTGCTTCATTCAAGAGGGGGATTCTATGTCTTTGGAGCAGCTTCAACTGTTGTTCCAGAAAAAGATGAAAAGGCCGGAAGTAACTGGAAGTTATCCATGGTCACAATACAACATATTTAGAATAACTTTGTATGAATACAGGATTTGAGATTTTATATTTAAATGCGTGTTATCAGATTTATGACAAAAACAAATATCAATGGGAATGGTCTGCAGAATGATTAGATGTATGTGCAGGTGAAAATAGACAAAGTAGAATGCAATGTGAAAGCCTATGTCTTGGTAACAGTTAAATTAATTTTCCAAAAATTAGTACGTTTTCCAAAAGTGTGGATGAGGACAAATTCTTGTTGGACAGGTAGAAAAATTAATCAAAAAATATATTTAAGAGGGAGAATGAAATACTCTTCTTTCAAGGTTCCAGACCATGAAGGAGCAAGTTAAAATGGCATAAGAAATATACTCAAGGGAAGGAGAATATTGAAATGCCTTAAAGAACAAAGTGAATACTTCTATCTGTAGAAGCATTTAATGATGAAGAGAAAAGATTTTAAAAAAAAATAGTTGTTAGGAAATTGTAAGAATTGGAGCAAAAAGAGTAGAAATCAAAGAGCAAGTGAGAGAAGTATGTGGAATAAGAGCCGAGGTGATGAGCAAAGTAAGAGGTTGTATGAGAACAAAGCACTACCTAGGGATAAGGTACAATGTGCAAAAACAGTGTTCTGTTTCACAAGGTTAAAAAGACACCTGAAGATGATACTAAAGGAGAAATAGTTGATAATTGCTGACATGAATAGTAATTAATAACAGTTAATAAAAAAGGTCTTTAGGGCTCACTCATGCAACCTCTCCCACTGCCCGCTCCTTCTCTTATTTAAACAATGACTTCAAAGAGAGAAAATGCTACCAAAGAGACGGGGGAAAGACGTGGGCAAATCCTAGGGTTGCTGTTGCAAAGAATGAAAAAGCTTTGATTTGTATACATTGACTTCCTGGCTCAAGAGTGACCAGCATGATCAAGTTGCTAATAAGATTTGAGGCCTCATTAAGGGGAGAAAAATAGACTTACTTACATATCATAGTTTGTTCTAAAATATTAGTAAGATAATATATCTTTTAAAAAGCAAAGATTATTGGTACAACTCAACAATGACTACAGGTTTTGAGCAAGAATTGGGCCGTCTTGTGAACAGCAGAGCATGTGAGAACCAAGATTACACAGTACTATTAGAAACTGGAGGTTTGGAAAATGTAAGTATGTAAGTAAAATCACAATCCTTAGCACAAGAGAAAGAGTCAGAACATACTCATTGTTTCAGTTTTAATTAACACTTTTCTGGTGAGTGCACAGCATTTTTATTTTTACGATCATTGACAAAGTTCCACATAAGTACCTGCAGTATGATGACATTATCTACCCAGGAGATCAAAAAGTCTATACTCATTGAATCTATCATGATATTGAAAGAAATTCAATAGGCAAGTAAATGAGGAAATTCACCCATAGTATGTCCTTCCTTTATATATTATCTACAGCAGGGGTCAGCAAATTTTTTCTATAAAGGGCCAGATAATAAATACTTTAGGCTTTGTGGGCTACATGGCCTCTGTTGCAAATATTTAGTGCTGCTGTTGTGATGTAAAAGCAGCCACTGACAATATGAAAACAAATGGGAGTGGCTGTTTTCCAATTAAAACCTTATTTGCAAAAACAGGCAGCCACAGGTATTTGGCCTGGGTGCCATAGTGTGCCTACTTCTGGTCTATAGACTCATTTTTTAAAAAGATAAGTTTCTGAGACATAGTAGCACAAATGATAAACATAAATAAACCTTTTTCTGTGATGGAAGTGATTATTTATTCATTCATTATTGCTATTTAATATTGCAATAACAGGAAGAATGGAGATCAGAATTCAAAACACGGCATGCCAGAGAAATTGGAATACAAATGAACAGTAATATACAGGGGAAATTGTACTGATTTGTCTGTTGGCAACTCAATATCATTCCCTCTGCCATGCTCCACTCTGTATCACGGGGGATGTATCACAGGGGAAGCCTGAGTATCTATCACATTTTCCAGAGTCTTATACCAGATTTGCAAGCTGGGAGAGCCTGAAGATATATTATGGTTTCCCTGGTAGCGATGGGCAGAGGTGCGGGCTTTTGCAGACATGATGTTTTTACAGTGGCCACTGGGCATTTCCCTACAAATCACCTGCTTTGATGATACGAGCAGTGGTGAAAATTGCTGGTGGTTTCCTATGGTCTATGGAATTTGCTGACTCTCTGAAAAATTGTGGCTAAAAGGAGAGCTCATAGGATCTTCCCCCGAATTTGATTCCCCTAGCCTATCCAGTGGTTAAGTAAAACATTTAATTCTTTGTGTTAAATCCCTTTGCTGCTTGAAATCTATAGAGCAGCTCAACTTTTTGTGACCAATCTCTGACTAAAATAGTATTACTGCTGAAGGAAAGACACACAATAAGAGGATGAACTAGGGACATCTTTGCTTGTGCTTCAGAGGTGAGTGGATTGTGCAAATAAAATGAGATATGGAAAAAGACATAGCAGAAATAAAAAATAGAATATAAAAAAATCATTCAGACATTAGGTAATTATGAATAATTTCTGAGGTCAATTTTCTTATAAATTAGTTATTTTAAAATTGTGCATACCAGTTTTTGTGTGGATTACATTATCTCAAAGTTACAATACTATATATCGAGCATCTTCACTGGGCAATGCAATTTTTTTCATAACTGTTAAAACTATTTTGCAGGGAAAAGATTGCTATCCTCTTCTATCTATCAAGAAACTTTGGCTCAGGGAAGTTTAGGAACTTGCTTAAGGTCACAGAGCTAATAAATGGGAAGATCAGGATTTGAAACAAGAACTGACTCTTTCCAAAGCTTGTGCCCTTTCCACTTTACCATGCTGGAAACGTCATCAGCACATCTGCAGCTGGACTCAAACAGGATTAGGCCAGAAGAGCACAGAATAATTTTAGTTAGAAAGTACTTTGAAGACATATTTTGAAATTGAGCTTATTTTTCCATTCATTTATTCACCAAGTATAGTTACTCAAATCTGATGTTACACCAGATAAAAATATCTGACATGGTCCCTGCCCTCATGAAGCTCATATTTTATCTACTGCTATAGCAACACTGATGATAACAGAGTACCTGCTGAAGTGGAAATAAATGTATATGTGACTTATGGGAAAGTGGAAATCAAATACAAAGAACTATCAGAAGAAAAAACAAAAAAATGACCTTACATGGAAACTTTAAGGGAAACATTAATTATAAAGTATATACTTATAGACATGAATAAAAACAATATTTGAAAAAATTCTAAAAACTGATGGTAGGGCCGAGCCGGTGGCGCACTCGGTAGAGTGCTGCGCTGGGAGTGCGGCGACGCTCCCGCCGCGGGTTCGGATCCTATATAGGAATGACCGGTGCACTCACTGGCTGAGTGCCAGTTATGAAAAAACGACCAAAAAAAAAACTGATGGTATGTGAAATTCCTCTACTCGCACTGCTAGTTTTATTTAATATAAAGGTTTGGGCAGAAGAGAGATAACACCTATTTAAGTTGAAGACTCTAGAAGCAAATTAATAGGCAAACATACTGGCAAAGAAAACATTCATAGAAGCTTATTAAAAGAAAGTTAAAAAGAAAATTGGCAAGAAGTGACAGCTGTCTTACTGCTAATGATATTCTGAGGTAGTGTGAAACGTCTATAAATATTTATGGGTCAAAAAGACCTCTGGGAGAATAAAACATACTATAGGAAAGATTAAATGAAGCAGGTAAAAGGAAAATAATGAAAAATTGAGGATGTCAAATTTATAAGAAATTGATAGGCCTGTTGAAATAGTGTCTTACTATATAACATAATACAAATTCACAATTGAATTGAAAACTACAGCCAGAGTTGAGAAATCCACTACCTCTAAATCATCCCAAGTTCTAAGAGGACATTATCTAACTTACAGACTGGCAGAGTAAGAAATATCATTTTAATATTTAACCGGTATTACTGCCAAACATTTTTTGGCTAATTTTCTGATCAGTATTCTCTTACATATATAACTACTTCTAACCTGATTTGTCCAAAGTCAATGTATTTATCAACCAAAAATATGTATCATGATGTAAATTTCTTCATTTTAATTATTTGAACTAAAGAGAAAATATATGGCTTTACTTTATAAGTGTAGAAACAATTGTGTGAGATCTAAAAATAAAAAATAAAAAAACAAGAAAAAAGGGATTATTTTTAACTACTAAAAGGTTAATAAGTGTATAAAAATGATTCATTCAATCATCCAGCATCAAAAAGAAAAAAAAAAGAGTAACAAAAGACTATGATGAAAACCAACACTCCAAATACAATGTAAATTTATCCCTTAAAATTAATATGCAGTGCAAAGAGCTGTATAAAAAGCTTTCTCATATTTAATACACATGGTTGAGCTATTTTGTGCTGTAATGGGGGGAAAAAACCGCATACTTAGAAAGAGTAATGAAAAAAACAAGGAATGAAGAATTAGGCCATTTTAGCTTTAGTACTAGCTCTGCAATTTATAAACAATGACACCTGGGGCAAGTCACAAAATACTGTCATCTTATTTTTCCCTCTTAAATGAAGGCATTGGATGTCTAAGTTGTCCAAAAATACTAAAATTAAATATATAGAATTATACTACCACTATTAAGATGTAATTTAGAAAGTGACTCATTTACAGAAGTTAATCATTTTTTTACTTAAACTTTTATTAAGCAATTGCTACATATAAGTCATAGTATATTTATTATACATGGCAGGGATCAAACAATATAGGCTTTTCCTGTATAGGGCTTCAAAATCTACTCATCAGAAAAGAAAATTCCTTAGCTTCAAATCAGTCAGATGATTTCATCTGTCTCCAGCTATTCCAAAAAAAATTCAGTTACTATTTTATTCTGAAAATTATTTTCTTAATATATTTCAACAGTTTATGTTATTTGGGCAACTGAATTCTGTTGACTAAATATCTTCTCAGTCAATAATCTTAAAATTTTTCTGATAAAAATTCATCCATTGTTTCAGCTAGAAATTTATCAATAGAATAGATTTCATATAAAAGAAACCTTCAAAAAGACTGTGTATTTTAAATTTTTAATTAGAACTATATCAGGAATGATATGGCTTTTAAAATTACATTTGAAGGTTTTACTTTGTAAATTAAAGTTGTTTGTTGGTAATTCATAGGTCAGCCATTTTAAATTTATATAATATTCTTTTGTGAAAAAGTTTGTTCCATCAAATTTAAGAACACATTTTGTTGAACATGCAGTCCTGAGCAACTGTAAGACTTCGCCACTACTACATGCCCCCAATCTTCCTTTCCTTTCTTTTCCAAACACATGAAAATACTGTGGTGAAAAGGAATAGGGATTGTTTTTAAACATGAGCAAACCCAAAAGCAAGAAATGGAGATACCAATGTGCTACCTCCAATCCATCCACTTATTCTATTTTATTTAATTGTCTCATTCTTCCTTATGGTTTTTCCATCTTACTATTATATGGCTTTAATCACAATTTAATTTTATGGATATCAAAATAGAACCAGGACTAGTAAAACAATATGTTTTTCATACTATTCATAATATATATTATTAAAATATCCATAGAAATAAAAAATAGGAAATATAAATCAAGAATAGGACGATATAAAACATGTATATATTTAAAAATAACCAAATAGAACTTCTAAAAATAATAAAGAATTTAGAAAAGCTCTCAAGAGAATTAGTGAATTAGAAGATAGTTATCAGGAAATTACCCAGAATGTTGCAAAAACAAGTAGAGAGATAAAGAGAATTAAAACACATGATAATATAATTGGAGAATATAAAACATAATACATAATGGAGTCAGATAAAGAAGGACTATGGAGAATTTGGGAAAGAATATTTGGAGTGATAATGGTAGAGAATGTCCCCAAACTGTAGAAAGACAGGAGTCCTCAGTTGGAGGTGCACACCAAGTTTTAGTATATACTCAGAACACATAGTTATGGAAATATATAACATGAAAGACAAAACCTAAGAGTAGCAAAAAGAAAAGACAATTACACAAAGAATACTACACGTAGAATATAATGCCCAACTACACTATTCAAGGATAAGAATGAAATAGACTTACAAATGTAATTACTAAAGTGTACTTTGGGAAGGAGAAAATTCAATCCAGAAGGAAGGATTAGAACTCATAGAAAGAAAGTGGTGAAATAAATATTTTACTACTATAAAAAACAATAATGACTAATGCGAATAACAATGTGTAGGACCAAAATACCAGGCGACCAGGAAAATTAGAATTTAAATATTCTAATGTTTTTGCAACGTTTAGAGTAGAATGACTTTATTAATTATGAATGGTATAAATTCAAGGATAAGGGCTCAGAAAATATAAATAGAATGTATAACTCTTCAACCAATAGAGAGAGGAAAACATGAGTGTTCACACAGAAGAAGACATTAGGAGGAAAGAATAGCATTATAATAAATTAAACAGCAAAGTGAATAAAAGTAGGTCAGTAAGGAGAGAAAATTTAAAGAAAAATTTAACATGTGAGCCAAACAAAGTTCAACTATAAGAACTTTGCAAGAAAGCACTGAGATTTGATATCAGAAATTACTTTGACCTCATTATATTGTTAAGCTAATTCTTCATTGTATATTAATGTGTTCTACTAAATCACTTATTAAAACATTTAGAAAGCATTGCTCTTTGTACATGAGTATGTAGGTCTTTATAAGGAATAATAATAGTTTTAAAGAAACTGGAATTTATTCAGAACATTTGCTTTAAAAATTTTTACATAATAGAAAATATTATATTATGTCACACTATATTCCTTTTATACTAACCCTGGCTTGAAATTATTTTTAATTTTAATTTAAATTTTTTTACAAAACTTGGTTATGAAATAAGATATCAAAATTAAAAGATTAGAGATGTACCACTTATCAAAATATCCTGTTTCTTTAAACAACTTATCATGGATCTATTGTTCATGAACTCCACCTTGAAATTATTTATATTTTTAACCCATTCTACCACTTATGGTAAAGAGTTTCATAAGTTTACTGCCCACTGGTTAAAGTAGAGCTTCCTTTCATTTTGTCCTCAAAGTAATTCTTTCAAGCCTCAGGAACTGTCTTTTAGTTCTAGTATTCTGACTTTGGTAAATAAGAATGTGTTGACCCTATTCACACGATTTTTGATTTTATAAGCTTTGAAAATATCTTCTATTTGGCCTCGTTTTTTAAAAAGTGTTCTTTTTATAAAGTTTGTCCTAGTATGGAACTTTTCTCTGCCAACTTCTGTCATCTTTAGAATTTAGTAGATTATCCTCAACTCTAGTTTTACTTTTAATTACAGATATAGAAATTGCACTGGTTTTGTGTAAGTAGTATGTTCTCCAGTTTGTTTCTAAGATATTTCATGTCAAGAATTCTCTTCCTATATTGTACCTCCACTATTAAACTTATCAGTCTGCTCTACTTAAAAATGTCCATGTACCCAAGGGATCACTCTTAAAATAACTTATCTTTGTTGTCTACATTTTCTCATTTGGTAATTTCACTCAGTCCCATAGCTCTAAACCACATCCCTGTGCTGATGATGGTTCCAAAATTTATATCTTCAAAATAAACTGCTCCCCCTGAACTCCAATCTCATATAGCTAACTATACACTTAACATCTACATGTAGAAGATTATTAAATCTCTTAAACTTTACATGTCTTAAAAAACGAAGGGTTAATATCTAGAATATACAAAGAACTCAAACAACTTTCTACCAAAAATCACGCAACCCAATTAAAAAATGGGCAAAGGAGCTGAATGGGCATTTCTCAAAGGAAGATATACGAATGGCCAACAGACACATGAAAAAATGCTCAACATCACTCAGCATTTGGGAAATGCAAATCAAAACCACTTTGAGATACCATTTTTCTCCAGTTAGGATGGCTAATATTGAAAAAACTGAGAAAATGCTGGAGAGGTTGTAGAGAAAACGGAACTCTCATACACTGCTGGTGGGACTGCAAAATGGTGCAGCCTCTATGGAAAATGGTACGGAGGTTCCTGAAACAATTACAGATAGATCTACCATATGACCCAGCTATTTCACTGCTGGGAATATACCCAGAGGAATGGAAATCATCATGTCAAAGGGATACCTGTACTCCAGTGTTTATTGCTGTGCTATTTACAATAACCAAGAGTTGGGACAAGCCCAAATGTCCATCATCAGATGAGTGGATAAGGAAACTGTGGTACAACTACAAAATGGAATACTACTCTGCTATAAAAAAGAATAAACACTACCTTTTACAACAACATGGATGGACTTAGAGAAAATTAAGTGAAACAAGTCAGGCACAGAAAGAGAAATGCCACATGTTCTTACTTATTTGTGAGAGCTAAAAATAAATAAATAAATAAATATACAAACAAATGGTAGAGGTGGGGAAGAAGACACAATAATAACAACAATTCCTTCAACTCGTTAAGACAAGTGAGCAGATATGATGTAGTTGAGGGGGAGAGGAGAGAGGGAGAGGGGAAAAAGGAACAGGTAAAGGGACACGAAAATCAACTACAATGTATATCGAGAAGTTCAAATAAACAAAAACAAACAAAAAAGAAACTCTTAATTTTCCTACCTCTACAACCTTCCCTTTCCTACCTTTTTCCTTATTAGTAAGTGGCACCATGAGATGAATAAATCAAGCTAAAAACTTAAGACTCATCTTTGGTTGTTTTCTATCCTACATCTTTGAGCCAATGCTATAGACCAGTAGTCCTCAACCTTTTTCATGTCATGGCATACTGAAGGAAATAGAAAAGATTATTCAAGGCTAAAGGTAACCAGTCTGAGGGTTTGGGCTGCCCCAGGTCCCACCCTGAAGACTGAGGTGATCAATATTATGACACTTCATTCACCCATTTGTTGCCTCCTGTTGGGAAATTCTTTTGTAAGCTTTACATATGAAACATATCATGAATTTAACCCCCTTTTCCCATCTTCATTAAAACCACTTTAACAATCCTTCCATTTCAAACATCTTAAAAAGCTGAGGTTAGTGGAAAACCCAAATTTCAGTGCTAAGTGGTTTCTTCATGAGTTTGGGTATATTTACTAGGGGTGTGGTTCATGGAGCTCTGATACTGTCCATGAAGCATGCTTAATTTTCTGACACTCCTTTCAGTGCCATCTGCCACCTAATTGCCTTTAATATGTCTCCCTTTGCTTAAACTAACTGGAATTATTAACTCAAGTTAATACAATCCATAGCTATGATTTATTTCTTTATAGAATTTATCATTACCTCATGTTTTCTAATTTATTTATGCACTCATTGCTCATTTCTCACCAACTAGCTTCACAAAATTAAGAACCTTTTCTGTAGTGTTCATCACTTCCTCCCCAGTACCTGGAATAGTGCTTTATGAATCCTTATTAAATGAATTTATAGTAATCATTATTACCATTTTGAGCAACACATGGGATCATCTTTTGAAAAAAGGATCCAGTGTCACAAGGATCTTTGTTCTCAAAGCTGCAAAAGCATCAGTGTAGCTTTGTCGTTGAGAGCATAGGCTATGATATGAGAGCACATACTGCTTATGCAATTGAATACCTAATGTCTCTGAGCCCCTGATCCTACATCTTACAGAACTGTCATGCAGATTAAATGAGTGAATATAGATAATGCTCAAATTAGAGCCTGGAACATTTAACATATGTTAGTTTTGGTTTGTTTTTGTTTTGCAATGCAATAGCACAGAGACAATAAACTATGTATTGGCTCCTGTCTGTCTGTCTTAGGTGTATGGGAAGGTGTAAAGACTCTTTTGATCTTTTAGAAACTTATAATATAGATATGGAGATAAGATATATACTTTGAAAGGAAATCTCTAATAAAAGAAAGAAAAGCAGAAAGGAAGTCAAGAAGGAAGGAAGGGAGGGAGGCAAAGAAAGAGATAAACAGTAAGGATCTAATAAATGTTTATACTTAAAATTAGTTTGAGTTGAAAGTAGTCAAGTTACGTTTATTGAAAAAGGTTAGAAAATACCGGGACCTGAAGACTTGATAGGATTCATATAATTGTAGGGCAAGATATCGTAGAAGACTGTGACAGTGAGTAAATAGGTGCACGGACTTCAGAGAAGTAAACAAACCAGTTTGGATGATATAAAGGGTTAAAACATCATGTTGTATATCACAAAAATAGATATATAGATAGATAGAAAGATAGTTTGAACAGTAAAAAAGTCAGTGATGGAGAAGACTAGAAAAATTTTGGAGTATCTAGAATCGCAAAAATTGTGTATTTTTAAGTTTATTATATTGATGATGATAAGCCACTCAAAACTGTAAAATAAGTCAGAATAAGGTGGTAGAGGTACAATTGGAGTGTTTCTCTAACCCAGGCACTGTGCAAACCATATACTTGGTTGTTCTCAACTCAACCTATGAGACAGATTCTATTATTCACAGATAAGCAAACTAAATTCCAACAATTAAATCACCTGTTCTAGGTCTTACAACTGGTAAGAAATAGGGCTTAGCTTTGTCTGTCTGCACGACTTCAACAAATGTTTTCCATGATATTGTGAAAATGATGTTTCAGAAAAAAATCATTAGAAAGATTAAGTGCTAGATGATTTGAAAACCTAGAGAAACGAAGGTGATGAGGATACCATTGTAGGATTTTAAAATAGAAAGTAAGTGCTTAAACTAGGGTAGTATTGATAGACACTAAGGTATAGCGAGGAGAACTGAATTGAGCACACAGAATCATAAATTCTAGTTGTAAATATAGATGACCTTTAGGATTTATTTGAGATTCACTATTTGACTCCTTGGGCTGAGAAGGGAAGGAATAATTGACTGATATTCTGGAAATTCAATTAAGGATAAGAAAGAAATCACACAAAAACAATTATGATTCTCCACTAATTGAAGTCTTCTCAGGGATAGTGCTTCAGAGATTACAATGTTCTTTAGTGTATACTGCATTTGATTCAAACCAAAACCCTATGGTATAGCGATTACTGTACTCATTTTATAGGAAAAGACACTGAAGGTCCTAAAGATCAAGTAATAACCGAAGAAATACTAGAATCCAGTGGTATGTTTTTGTACTCTTCAAGTTACCTCTGACACTTAACAAATCATTCTGCTCTTTACCATGTGGTGTTACAGAATCCAGTGATTTGTCATC
Source organism: Cynocephalus volans (assembly GCF_027409185.1). Classification (NCBI taxonomy): domain Eukaryota; kingdom Metazoa; phylum Chordata; class Mammalia; order Dermoptera; family Cynocephalidae; genus Cynocephalus; species Cynocephalus volans. The sequence goes on along the minus strand of NC_084478.1, from coordinate 39,138,815 downwards.
TATTGAAGTGAAATTATTTAACTGGACATACCCAACCTCCTTAAGTGACTGTTGATTACTTCTATGATTAACCAACTCTTTTGGGGGACAACAAGCATTGGAAACATGTACTCTATACTCTTAGCAAAGAATGTACAATATTTGTATTGTTCTTCTCTAAAGAAGACTCAAATTGATGCCACCAATTAAGTCTAAAACATTTTTTGTGTATTTCACTACATAATAGAATCCCTCTGATTTGACTACTTGCAAATAAAATAAGAGCTAGTGTGGAAATCTTCCAGTGAAAAAATGAAATAAGGAAAATATATCTTTATCTAAGTATTCCTATTATCAAATACGGTGCCTAACACATGTGAGTACTCAAAATCCATTGAATTTGTTATACTGGGGATCTACTGTCTCCTTATGTGTCAAGAGCTTGCACTGAACATCATTATTTTTGATTTTATCCTTGGCTGACATCTTGCCTGTCAAGAAGTCATCTTGCCTTTGAGAAGTCACTTAATGGACTTTAGTGCCCTTTACTGGTATTTTAATTTGTTTGGTCTAATAAATCTTAGTTTGATCATCTTCAGCTAGTTGTAGCCAACCTTCTTCTGACAGGCATAATTTTTCATTTTTCATATTGTAAAATCTTACTTTCAGATCATGTCCCAATGAAAATGTCCTGCAAGTCTCTGTTTAGAGAACTGAAATTTCCCATTACTACCACCCTACCTAATCATTCACATACACCAACTTAATTTCAGTCTGAATATTCTGATCAGATAGACCAAGGAATACCCTCGTTTTTTAGACAAATAATATGAATCTCTTGTTTAAGAAGGAGAAATGGTAATTCAAAACTATGAGTCTCTCTTGAAGAATCAGCTTTAACTAAAGAGCAATTAGGAAACAGTCACATGGACCAAAACACTTTGTTTATTCAAGAACAATGTTGCACAATTTATTTTTTTGTGCTGATTAGAAAGCTAAAGTATGCAGAATACCCATAATGCAGGATGCAAAAGAAGGAACCTATTTGCTAAGGTGAGGTGAAGATTTCAAGTAAGATTGGATTTGACTGTGTTTTATTTTTTATCACAAGTTACAAATCCTCCTCATTGTCCCTTCTGACATTCAACAAATGAGATAAGAAAACTTTTGGAAAATTGTTTTACTATAGTGTGTTTACCCATCTAAAATATTTGCATATACTTCAAGGTTTGTAAAGTAGGTTTAGATGGCTACTTTAGGAGATATTAATGATTCGTAAATTTCACCTACTATTCAAAACTTCAGACAGAAAGAAAATCAAACTTTACCTCTACACCTTCTCTTGATTCCAACTTCTTCTCCTCCTCATTCTCCCTCATTGTCACTTAAAATTCGTTTCTTTGTCTAAAGCAGCTTAGTTTAAATTCAATGGCTGAGATAGCAGCTTTCTTATTCTCCTCTTCATAAAATAGGGCTGTTTACAATTTCTAAACCTAAATCACGATTATCTCTATTCCCTCAAAACTATTATTCTGGGTTTAGCGGATTTGTGATTTCTACTTGGACAGATGTTTTAGCATTTTTTAACCAGGTAAGATTTCTACCGTGTTAATGAATACACTGTTGAAATGTTCTGTGTCACACATTCATTTAATCAAATATTTTTGAGCACCAACTTTTTATGTCCTAAATTGTACTGAGCACCGGGCATGTAAAAACAAGCAAGACAATGTCCCTGTCTCGGGGACTCAGAGTATAGGGAATATAAGAAAATCCATAATTAAAATATAGCATAATAATTGGTAAACTATCTTATGGGAGCAGAAAGGATGGGCAAAGAGGAGCTCTGAATTAGCCTAAGAAGAGAGGGATGGGGAAGTCATGAAAACCATTGGAAATGAAATGAGAGTGAATGAAAACTAGAATGACAAATAGCAGATGGCCAGAAAAAGAAGATATGAGCACTCCTAGTAGAGGAAACATTATCAAAAGGCTCATCTGATAGAAAATATAAGGTACCTACAGCAAAATCAGATTTGTCTGGTGCACAGGGTGTTCACAGTAATCAGGCAAGACATTAAGTTAATTCATATCTTTCCTTAAAAAATACTCACTGAGCACATTGTTTCATCCACAGGTGAAGGCAAGACTAATTTTAGGGAAGCAGTAGAGTTTAAATGTAAGGAGCAACATCTATGGAGGCAAACTGCCTAAATTAAAATCCTGTCTCTTTTTACCATGTTAACTATGGATTTGAGGGCCAATTTCTTAGTGTCTCTGTGCCCAGATAGCCTAATCTAGACTAATAAATAGTATCTTTCTCAAATAGTTAAATAGTAAATGAGTTAGTACATGCAATGTGCTGGGAATAGTGCCTGGGAAATAATAAGTATTGAATATGTGTTAGCTTGTATTATTGATACAGAGGTGTAAAGTCAAACACAAGTTCACTGCCATCATGGAGTTTCATACTACTGAGAAGACAGACACCAAAAAAGAAAACAAAATAATTTCAGATTGTGGTAAGAAGGAAATAAACAACATGATAATAATGAAGAATATCGATTGGGTGCTGCTTACTTTAGATACAGTGGTCAGGTGCCATGAAGATGGCATTTCACCATGAATTCAAAGGGTGAAAAGGAAGCAGCCATGAGAAGAAATGGGAAAAGTACATTCCAGGTAGACAAAACTACAAGCATAAGGACACAGAGGAAGGATGATGTTTAGGTATCTTTGATAGGTCAAATTATGAAGGGTCCTGAATACCACTTAAGGTCTTTACATTTTGCAAAGCTAATGGAGTGTCACCATAGCATGTTAAGGTAGGAAATGTAAGATGGGACATACATATGGAAAGATCACTTTAAGAGCCAAGTAGAAGATGAGTTGGAGAGACTCCATGGGGATGATAATTAGAAGAGACTAACACTCTTGGTCAGAAGTGAGAAGAATTGCCTAAGAATGACACAACCCACTTGGAAGAACAGTAGCAAACAGGCATCATCTGCTGGTTCCTGTCGTCAAAGCATTTTTTTATTCTTGACCTCAAAAACCATGCAAAGCATTCCCTACACCATTACCTTTCTAACTTCATCTTGTGCTAACCTCACTCTTTCTCACTCCATTCTAGTTACAAAGACCTCCTTGCTGTTCCTTCGTGAACACACCAAGTATCTACCTGCCTTATGGCCTCTGTACTTGCATTTCCCTTGACCTAATGCACACTTAACTCACCCTTTCACCTCTTTCAGGATTCAGTTGAAGTGATCCCTTCTCAGCGAGGTCTTCTTTGACTTCTCTAGAGAACTGCAACAACCTCTAGCCAAACACCCCTTATCTCCCTCTTGTTTTGGGGGGGTTTTTGTCCATGGTACTTATCACCCACTGATCTACTACAATCATCACTTACTTCTTTTAAGATCCAGGAGGTCAGGGATTTTGTTTTGTTCTTTGCTATATCACCAAAAGAGTGTCTGGCCCATAATAGGGACTTAATAAATACTTGTCAAACAAGTAAAATAATGTTAACATGGACAAGATTTCTAAAATTGAGTTTCTAAAATCTTTTGTCTTGTTGGACATTATAGTTCCCGTAACCAAATTTTTGATGATATTCTAAGATGTGAAAGCAGGAGAGTTCAGATATATGGAAGAGTTAGATATTTGGAAACATATAATGTAAAGAAATGATGTGTGTGAAAATGATTTTCTGGCTGCAGATTGCTCTTCACAACATCTTGTTTATCTCTGCTTTAGCAATTATCTGAATGGATAATTATTTTTTTTCTTTTTTTCCTTTCCTTTTTGTTTCTTCCCTCCCTACTTCTTACCTTCCTTCTTTATCTTCTACATTGACTTTTTAATTTTCATTTTCTCACACTTCCACTTGAACATGAAGAATATGAAGGTTGGAACATCAATTGCCTCATTCAACTTATATCACCAGTGACTAGCAGAATGTTTGGCACTCAGAAAGTATCTGAAATATTTTTGTTGAATTAATTATTTTATAATGAAAGATTTGTTCATCCAAGTTTCAATTTTACATATTTGTTGTGTCTCTCAGAACTAAAATAGAAATACTAAAAAGGAAATAACATATTTCATATAACAATATCTATATTAAAATGTTAAGCTTAAAAAATATTGGAATATAAAACTTCCTGCAAATAATCAATTGAGTTTATGGATTATTACTCTTTGATTTTCTGCTTTCTTAATACTTAGAGAGATGAAAGGACATTAGAAGCATTGAGTCCCCAGTGACCCCTCCAAATCTTCTCAGTTTCCCCAAACACCCAGTTCTCTTTTGTTAAGCATTCCATAACACCCATTTTTCATAATATTCAAAGAAGTTAATGGGATAAAAGAATCCATGACATTTTATAAAAAGAGAATTAAGAAAATCCCTGCTGGATATATTTTACAAAGCAATATTCATGTAAAACTCACTCCTGACGGAAAAAAATATTGAAAAAGAACAAACAAAATCTTTCTCTCAAATCATGAAACAAAATATAACCTGCACTCTCCCATTGTTAATATACCAAGATTGTTTTGCATATATATATATATGCATATATTTTATCCAGAGGATGATTCACACTCTTGGGATACTGAATAATTACACAGGCCAGTTTAATAGCGATGGTCATTAAGTACAATGGGGAAAGTTAAAGGACTGCCATTAGCACAGACTTTATATGGCTTTGTAAGATTGGAACATGAACTAAGCCATTTTAATGTTCAATGTGCATATATTCCATGCAATTGTAGGAAATGAACCTTGCAAATTAACAGGTAAGTAGTAAATTTTTGGGAGGCAAGCGAACCTTTTCATGGATGTCATCCATGAGCCACCATTTTAATGAATAAGGATTATATACATTCTAATTGGCCATCACTTCTTTCTAGTTTGATCATTTTATTCAGCAAATATATAAATGTTTTCTTGCCATATATTAATTTTTTAACAAAAGATAAGGCGCATACTATTCTGTTGATAAGCAATGGCTAATATTTATAAAATCCAAGAAAGAGGGCTTGGTATTCCACATTGTTTACTTATTAGTGCTCCAAGTGAAAATACTGAGTAAAGAGTTAGATGTACAAGTTTGGAATTTAGGAGAGGAATTGGAAACAGAACTATAAATTAGGCAATTAACAACAATCAAATAGTATTTAAAACCACAGTACTGGGTGAAATGACCAAGGTAGTGAATTGAGAAGATGACCAAAAAATAAGTCTGTCTTCTTCCATTATTAAGAGATCTTCAAAAGGAGACAAAATCAGCAAAGAAGACCTAGAAGTAACAACTAATGAGTTTGGAGGGAAACCAAGAGACTGGATTCTGAAAGACAAGTGAAGACAGTACATGAAGGAAGTGGTTGATAAATTTTTGTTGATAGGTCAAGGTAAAATAAGGACTGAGAATTGGATTGGATTTAGCAATGTGGACATCACCTGGCTCCTTGACAAGAGCAGTGTAGTTGGAGCAATGGCTCTGAAAACCAGACTGAATTAGGTTTGTGACAAACTGGAGGTGGGCAAGCATAGGCAACTCTTTAGAGTTTTACAGCAAAGGGGAAAAAGAAATGGCCAGAGGAGCTGGGGAATGATATATAAAAATGTTGTTAGGATTATTATTTTGATTAGGATTGGATTATTATTATCATTACTATTATAGTATTATTAGGATATAAATAATTATTGTTAGGATTGCTAATAATAAATATTTAATAAGTAGTTTCTTTGTTTCTGTTGCTGTCCTAAGCATATATACATATATATGGCTGTGTACATATACATATGTGTGTATATATGAAAATATATATAAATATATAATACATGGTTACAACCACTCTATGAAATAGGCACTACTATTAGCCCATTTTATAGGTGAGGGGAGTAAGACATACAAAGAGAAGCTCATTATCCTCACACAGACAGAAAATAGAAGGGCTAGGATTCAATTCAGCTAATTTGGCTCCAGAATTTATGTGTTAAAGAGTATACCATCCTTCTGTATTTTGAAACAAATTATTAATACAAATGAGATATCAGAAAGGATGCTTAAACTACTTATGATATCAAACTATTCCAATTATCTGGATTAATAAACAGATGTTTATAAAACCCTATTCATATACATTATTCATATCTATCTCTTTAAAAATTCCTCCAAAGGAGTTCACACAGTATAAAAGGTTGACCTGATCCTCTCTATATATTTACAAGAAGTAAACTTCTTTTTCAGAATGGTTGGATTTAGAATGTTCTACCAATAAAGTCATCTAAATGAGGATGTGCTACACAACATAATGTAAATTAAAATTTGATATATAATGAACGACTCTGCTAAAAATAAAACTTTAAAAAATATTTAAAGAGGAAATGTTCTTGCACATGACTAATTAATTTAACAATTTCCTCATAATTCGGAATAATTACAATTTGTTTTATTGGAACAACATCCTCTCAGACAAATGTAACCTACTCTCAGACCTCCTGAGCTATTTTCCCTCCAGTCCAAAGTCTGGTTGTTGAAAAGATCTTTTTCTAAGTAGGTCATCCTCTGCCTTAAACTGCTTAACCAGCCTTGTCTTTTTTTCTGCCTCAGACTCCAGCTCCTTATGATTATCTTCAGGGCCCTGGTTACCTCATCCCTGCCTGTAGCGTTGCTTTGATTCTTGCCCCAGTTTTTTGGGCTTAACTTCTCAATAGTGCCTTTATCACCTTCCTCCACTCTGGTCTCATGCTGCCTCTATGCCTCATTCAACAATTTTCTTTGACATCTTTCTTGAAAAATTCTATTTTCTTTGACGTCTTTCTTGAAAAATCTTTTTATTAGGAGAGTTGTCTGAGGTTAGGAGATGGGGGGTGGGGAAGAAGGGAGAAAAGAACATAGACAGGAAATTCAGAAAAAGGACAAAACCTCCATAGTATTCTCATCTCCTCAACTCCCCACTTAGCAGTCACCTCTCACTTTTTTGATCTAGGACATTACCTGTCTCTCCCTCAGTCAGTGACCCTTCCTGCACTGATATAAAATGAATGTGCCATCAATTTGGCTTTTTCACACCATTCAGTTTCATCACATCATCTCAGCTTTTTAACCCATCATTCAGAGAATTAGAAGCTCTTCAAAAGAGAAAAAATATACTGGCATAAAAGAAACACCCTTCTCCTTTTTTACTTCTTCCAGATTTCACTGTTAAAGTGGGGAGAAGTTAACATGGCAACAAAAGCAGACATCACTGACAGGAGGAAATGGAAAAATACTAGCTAGCAATCAGTCATTGCCTTTCAAATACAAGCCACTTGATTTTCCACACCCAGGCCTACCAAATAGTTAAGTAAGAACATTTCAAAGCATAAAATAAAACAGTTGTATGCTTCCTCTATTGTACTTTTCTTTTTTAAAATGATGAAAAAGAAAGAAAAAAGAAAAGAAAATGAAAAGGACAAATGAATGTGACAAATATTATTTTAAAAGAGTATATTTGACATAGTAATTGCATATGATTAAAAGCTTTAGAGTTAGTGATCCTATTTTGAGACTCAATATGGGGATATCATTACTACATCAGCCACCTACTAGTTTACCACTAATACACCAAGAAGTCTTTCTAGTGGTGAGCATTCTTAGTAAGAGTCACTTCCTACTTGTCATTTTGCCAACCCTTAAATTGATCTCAGTGGCCCTAAGATCAATTACAATTAAACCAATGTGTAAAGCCTGGCACATTCATTAGTTAGAGTCAAATTTACACTTCTGTAATTGAGACTAATTATTTGTTTAGTTTAAATAAGTTGTTAAGCATTCATTAAAGCCATTGGTTATAGGCATTGAATGAACATGGTTTCAAAGTCCATGTATATGTTAAAACATCAGGCCTAGGATTTCACAGAAGGAAAATCTTTCAGAACTGGCACCTGTAAATAAATATTAGGATCTTGCTCAAGTTGATGCACGGATATAAAAGAGTGACAATTATGGCATGACTTAACATCCCCTCAATATAAGCATTGCACATCACAGTTCAACAAGTATAACTCATTATCGAAAAAATTGGAAAATATCATTAGGTAAAATATCATTAGGTTGTTTATTTTACGTATAAGGTAGCTTTATCAACAAGACATATTTATTGAATAGATATGTTTATTCCATCTTAGATAGTTTTGTAGAAAATATGACCAAAAATCAATTTAAATACTAATAATTCTTAAGTACTCCACTGAACACATAACAGAAACATACCCAGTAATAAAAAAGGAAAGAAACAATAATTTAAACATGAAATAGTTTCTATACTCCTTTCTAACTACATATAATGCTGCATGTATAATGGAAATCTATATTCAAGGACTGGCAATTCAAGTCATCTAAATTTTTGAAGCCAATATGTGCTGATTAATTAAGCAGGGTGATTTCCAATCATAAAATTTGTCATTGCTTTCCTTCAAACTTAAAGTTCTCAAAGAACTAGGTGAGATAGCAATACAAACTTTAGCAAATGGACAAGCTTTCTGAAACAGCAGAATTTTACCTGCTTTCTAAATGCCACAAAATTATAAAACTACTTTTAAAAAATTATAATTGAAACAAATGAGGAAAACCATCCAATGGAAACTTTCATACAACACAAAGATGGAAAGACATTCCATGTTCGTTGATTGGAAGAATGAATGTTGTGAAAATGTCCATACTACCCAAAGCAATCTACAGATTCAAAGCCATCCCTATCAAAATACCAATGACATTCTTCTCAGAAATAGAAAAAAACAATCCTAACATTCATATGGAATAACAGGAGACTCTGAATAACCGAAGCAATCCTGAGCAATAAATAAATAAATAAATAAAGCCAGAGGCATTACACTACATGACTTCAAATTATACTACAAAGCTGCAGTAACCAAAACTGCAGTGGTACTGGCATAAAAATAGACACACAGACCAATGGAACAGAATAGAGAACCCAGAAATCAACCCAGTGCTTATAGTCAACTGATCTTTGACAAAGGCACCAAGAATTTACATTGGAAAAAAGACTCCCTCTTCGTTAAATGGTGCTGGGAAAAGTGAATATCCATGTGTAGAAGAATGAAACTAGACCTATACCTCTCACCATATACCAAAATCAACTCAAAATGGATTGAAGACTTAAATAGAAGATCTGAAACTTTAAAACTACTAGAGGGAAACAAAGGGGAAACACTTCAAGAAGTATGACTGGGGAAAGAATTTATGAATAAGACCTCAAAAGCACAGCAACAAAGGAAAAAATAAACAAGTGGGGTTATATCAAACTAAAAAGCTTCTGCACAGCAAAGGAAACAATCAACAGAATGAAAAGGCAGCCTACAGAATGGGAGAAAATATTTGCACACTGTGCACCTGACAAAGGGTTAATATCCAGAATACACAAGGAACTCAAACAACTTAACAGTACAAAAACAAATAATTTGATTAAAAAATCGGCAAAGGAGCTTGAATAGGCATTTCTTAAAAGAAGATATACAAATGGCAAATAGACACATGAGAAAATGCTCAATATCACTAAGCATCAGGGAAATGCAAATCAAAACCACACTGAGATATCATCTCCCTCCAGTTAGACTGGCTATTATTAAAAAAAGACAAACAAACAAACAAAAAATCCTGCCAGTAAGGATGAGGAGAAAGGGGAACCTTTACACAACTGTTGGTGGGACTGTGAATTAGCAGAGCTATAATGGAAAACAGTACTGAGGTTTCTCACATATCTACAGATAGAACTATCATACAGTCCAGCAAACCCCTTTCTGGGTATATATCCAGAGGAATGGAAGTCATCATGTCAAAGTGATACCTGTACTCCCATATTTATCGCAGCTCTGTTTACAATAGCCAAAGTAAGGAACCAACATAATGTTCACCAACGTTTGGATAAGGAAAATATGCATATATACACAATGGAATGCTACCTAGTCATAAAAAAGAATTAAATTCTGCCATTTGCAGCAGCATGAATGAGCCTGGAGAAAATTATGTTAAGTGAAATAAGCCAGGCACAGAAAGAGAAGCACCACATGTCCTTACACACAAGTGGATGCTAGGAAGGAAGGAAGGAAGGAAGGAAGGAAGGAAGGAAGGAAGGAAGGAAGGAAGGAAGGAAGGAAGGAAGGAAGGAAAGATCACAATAGTACATTGAACTTTCAGAAGGAGAGATCAGAACTGTGGTTACTAGAGGTGGGAAAGGGGGAATGAAAGGGGATTGGCAAGAAATTAGTTAATGAGTATGAAGAATGATTATGTTTTACAATGATGAATATGTTAATTATTTTGATTTGATCATTGCACATTGTATACAGATATTGATATTCAACTCTGTACACCCAAAATATGTATAATCTATTATGTTTCTATAAAAAAAAACAATTTGAAGTCATAACTGTTTAGTTGTTTTTGAAGAGAAATATTAAATATAATAGAATGATGCTTAAGAATAAACATTTGCCATTGGAGTTGACCTTTGTTAAAATAACACACTGCATCATATATATTTTATTTTATTTTATTTTATTTATTTATTTATTTTTTGTGACCGGCACTCAGCCAGTGAGTGCACCGGCCATTCCTATAGAGGATCTGAACCCGCGGTGGGAGCGTCGCTGTGCTCCCAGTGCCGCACCCTCCCGAATACGCCACAGGCTCGGCCCAATATTTTAAAATAATCTATTTTACAATGAATAATAATTTATTTTCACAAAGATACAGGCCCTTATTTTCAATTTAACTTTTTACCTTTTTAAAAACTGATCTTTTAAATATGTGTGTGTGTGTGTGTGTGTGTGTGTGTATTCCATAAATGTTTTAGACTAAATATACTCAGAACAATCATTGCCAATATCATCCTGAATGGGGAAAAGCTGAAAGCTTTTCCTTTAAGAACAGGAACTAGACAAGGATGCCCACTCTCACCACTCCTATTCAACATAGTGTTGGAAGTACTAGCCAGAGCAATCAGAGAAGAGAAGGAAATAAAGGGCATCCAGATTGGAAAAGATGAAGTCAAACTGTCCTTGTTTGCAGATGAAATGATCCTATATATCGAACAGCCTAAAACCTCTACAAAAAAACTGTTGGAATTGATAAATGATTTCAGCACAGTAGCAGGATACAAAATCAACACACAAAAATCAGTAGCATTTCTTTTCTCCAACAGTGAACATGCAGAACGAGAAATCAAGAAAGCCTGCCCATTTACAATAGCCACCAAAAAAATAAAATACTTAGGAATTGAGTTAACCAAGGAGGTGAAAAATCTCTATAATGAGAACTACAAACCACTGCTGAGAGAAATTAGAGAGGATACAAGAAGATGGAAAGATATCCCATGCTCTTGGATTGGAAGAATCAACATAGTGAAAATGTCCATATACCCAAAATGATATACAAATTCAATGCAATCCCCATCAAAATTCCAAAGACATTTTTCTCAGAAATGGAAAAACTATCCAGACATTTATATGGAACAATAAAAGACCACACATAGCCAAAGCAAAGCTGAGCAAAAAAAATAAAGCTGGAGGCATAACACTACCTGACTTTAAGCTATACTACAAAGCTATAATAACCAAAACAGTATGGTACTGGCATAAAAACAGACACACTGACCAATGGAATAGAATAGAGAATCCAGAAATCAACCCACACACTTACTGCCATCTGATCTTTGACAAAGGCACCAAGCCTATTCACTGGGGAAGGGACTGCCTCTTCAGCAAATGGTGCTGGGATAACTGGATATCCATATGCAGGAGAATGAAACTAGATCCATACCTCTCACCGTATACTAAAATCAACTCAAAATGGATTAAGGATTTAAATATACACCCTGAAACAATAAAACTTCTTAAAGAAAACATAAGAGAAACACTTCAGGAAATAGGACTGGGCACAGACTTCATGAATATGACCCCAAAAGCATGGGCAACCAAAGGAAAAATAAACAAAGGGGATTATATCAAACTAAAAAGCTTCTGCACAGCAAAAGAAACAATTAACAGAGTTAAAAGACAACCAACAGAGTGGGAGAAAATATTTGCAAAAGATACATCTGACAAAGGATTAATATCCAGAATATATAAGGAACTCAAACAACTTTACAAGAAGAAAACAAGCAACCCAATTAAAAAATAGGCAAAAGAGCTAAGTAGGCATTTCTCTAAGGAAGATATACAAATGGCCAACAGACATATGAAAAAATGCTCAACATCACCCAGCATCCGGGAAATGCAAATCAAAACTACACTGAGATACCATCTAACCCCAGTTAGGATGGCTAAAATCCAAAAGACTCTGAATGACAAATGCTGGCGAGGTTGCGGAGAAAAAGGAACTCTCCTACATTGTTGGTGGGACTGCAAAATGGTGCAGCCTCTATGGAAAATGGTATGGAGGTTCCTCAAACAATTGCAGATAGATCTACCATATGACCCAGCTATCCCACTGTTGGGAATATACCCAGAGGAATGGAAATCATCAAGTCGAAGGTATACCTGTTCCCCAATGTTCATTGCAGCACTCTTTACAATAGCCAAGAGTTGGAACCAGCCCAAATGTCCATCATCAGATGAGTGGATACGGAAAATGTGGTACATCTACACAATGGAATACTACTCAGCTATAAAAACGAATGAAATACTGCCATTTGCAACAACATGGATGGACCTTGAGAGAATTATATTAAGTGAAACAAGTCAGGCACAGAAAGAGAAATACCACATGTTCTCACTTATTGGTGGGAGCTAAAAATTAATATATAAATTCACACACACACACACACACACACAAAAAAAAAAAAACCGGGGAGGGGGGAGAAGATATAACAACCACAACTAGTTGAAGTTGATACGACAAGCAAACAGAAAGGACATTGTTGGGGGGAGGGGGGAGGGAGAAGGGAGGGAGGTTTTGGTGATGGGGAGCAATAATCAGCCACAATGTATATCGACAAAATAAAACTTAAAAAAAAAAAAAAAGAAAAAGAAAATGTGAACTACTAAGACTGGCTACTACTACAGTCAGTACTTGGCTTTCATATGTCTGACTTTCAAACAATCCATCTTCTTGCACATTATGTAATCACACCCTGAAAATACCATTCATGTGCTAAATTTAATATATCAGCTGAAGAACAAATATTTCAAGCCATGGCTTGTGAGTCTCACCGCAGAAAATGTGTATTGTCAGTGTTACCATTTTTACTTGGAAAGTGGTGATTTCCAATTACTTGAACATTTTATCTCAATAGTTTGCAAACTGTGCCATATTGAACCGTGGAATTGCCTCTTGAAATGGAAGGACAGCTGAGATAGAGGCTCCAAAACCTTTCAGCTATATCATTCACCCCCTTTATCTTTGCAACTTACTGTGATTCTGGCAAAGACTTTGTTTGCGGAAATGATTCCACGGCCGAAAGAAAGAAAAGTAAGGGAGGGAGGGAAGAAAAAAAAGAGAAGGGGGAGGGAGAAGGGGAGAGTGAAAGCTGGGAGGAAGAAAGAAAGGGAGAGACAAAATAGAGGAGAGAGGGAGGGAAGGAAAATAGGGAGGGAAAAAGAAAAAAGGAGGGAAAAGAGGAAGGGAGGAAAGAAGGTAAGGGAGACTGGGAGGGCGTATGTAGGGAAGTCATCAGTTCATGTTTATTTTCCCTTTTCTTTTATTAAGTTAACACAAATATGGAAAGTGTACCTGCAACAAGGTACATGTCATATAAACTTGGTACAAGCCATTCACTATCAACCATTTATTAATTATTTATTAAAACCCTTCTAGTTTCCAGGCACTTTGCTAGACTCAGATGAGATAATTAGGCTTATCAAGTAACTGATCTATACCTGGCTGTCAGAAATCTAATATCAGAATAAGTTGAGAGTCTTCATCCTCCAGCAGGATTCTGAAAGCAGCGTTGACTAATGGGGAGCTCGTAAACATACAATTGTTGGGGCCATTTCAACCTGGGTCTAATCTATGGCAATCTAGGCTTTATTGGTGCCAAATAAAAAGAAAATCTTAGTCATGACAACAAATTATTTTTACCTTCTGGTTACTTTCATCCACACTACTTCCCTGTGTAATCATTCATTTTTCTGTTCTACAGTTCCTTATTCTTAACAATTATATAAAAACTTATCTGTTGTGTACCCCCCTGGCTAGCATGAAAACTCCTCAAAAGAAGAGGACTATATTTAATTAATAAGTTCATGTCATATTGTACAGCACATTATCAACCCTCAGTAAATGTTTACAATATATACAAGTAAATGTATAATTTACAGCAATGCAAGTCGTAAAAAGGAACATGGCAAACAGGTAAAATAAAATGGAACCAAGGTATCTTTCCAAATTCCAATTTTTCCCCAAGATACTCACTAACATTCCCAAGAAAAGTATTTCTTCTGTCCCACTAGGGAATCAGAGTCCACCCCAACACTCTATTCATGAGAGACATTAATTGATCAAAGTATGTGACTCTAAACACAGTCATGGATATAAGAGCTGGATTAAATGAGGGTTGATTAAGGGTTATTACATCTTCTTAATTGTGGAAGATCTAGTAATAGAAGATATCCTATTCTGTGGTCAACACAGTGCTGGGCTGTTCAGAACTCCCTTCATGGAAGAACTTGGCACCCCACCAGCTGGGTGTGCTAACAGCACCAGCTTCAGTTATCAGTCCCTTCAGGCATTACCCCAGCTACACTGAGCAGTCCCCACAGGGGGCCCATATCCAATAACTGATTAATCCAAAGCATAAAGGTTTGGTCATCTTGGCCCTACTCAGGATAACCCTGAAGGGTCATTCTAGCTCTAGATCATCCCATGTGGTTGGCTGAGGTTATCATTGGAACTTGTAACATACCTGGACAACTCCCTCTCACCACTCCTGCTTCCTTCCCCTCCCTCTCACCAACTGCTCATCACAAAGACACTTCTTAATCAACATCCTGCACAGTAAACTCCAACTTAGAGTCTGGTTCCTGGAGAACCCTACCTGTTGTGTTCCTTTCTATTGATGAATGAATATAGGTGAATATAGATTCATTATATAGATGAATACACATACAATTCTCTAATGAGTATGAGTTATATTATTCTTCCGAAAGTCATTTTTATCGTAAGAAGGATCCAGGTTAACAATTTTTCAGACAGAGGCAATATTTAAAATTCTTCCGTCTGCTATTATGTGAACACTAACTAATCAAAATAAATACCAGTATAAACAACAGTAGGGCCTTGCTAGTGCATACTCAATGAATATCAACCTTTGGCCTGTATTTTTATATACAGGAACTCAACCTTCGTGCATCTTTTTTCTGAGTCTAGACTTCAAGATGTTCACATACAGGTGGAAAGCCAGTCCCCAGTTGTTCTTGTCTATCTGGTTATGCTGTACAGAGCTGATAATCACATGAGATTCCATAATGGTTGTTTATTCTTTTCGGACAGGTCAAGCCACACCACCTGGAAGATATTCTGAATATCATCCTGACAATACATTACAGCAATTTCAAAGGGGAAAATTCACCTCACATTTCATCAAAGTAAAAAAAGTCACACCTATCACATTCATTATATTTATTATTTTAATGATATTCAACATAACATCATAAAAGTTTCACTTTGAGTGAATATTTCTAGGATCTAATATTTCTTTGCATTAACTATTTTCATCCCTAGATTCTACCTAAAAAATAAGTCATCTTCTAAATTTCTGATGAGCTTAGCCTCTCATTTGCATGTAATTTTCTATAGTAACTTTAATTGGGCAACCATATCTAAATGTTAGAATATTTCCAATCTTCATTAATCATTGGATAGATCTTCTTTGAATGTAGTCTCTTCCTTACCATTTCGGCATTAGATGTATCCCCTGTTTTTATGAGGGGACTTCAAAAAATTTTGTGGAAATACAGAATTAAAAGAAAATATGAATCCATAAACTTTAAAAATTCCCCTCCTATAAGCATTTATTAAGTTCCATTTATATTTAATAATTCATCATAAATCAATCCTTTTGGTTCTAAATGATTTGAGCTGTTTCTGTGCTTTCTTCTGGATGCTTTTATGCTTCTCTATATTTTATAATAGCATATATAGCCTAAGTTAATGAAATCTTCAAGCAGATCGACTATGTTCCTTTCATGCACTAATTCTGGACTCCTACATAGAAAACCTATTAAATTTGTACTTAACTGGCACTCGCTTGGCTATCACATAATCGTATTGGAACCAAACCTTTCCCAGTGGAAATTACACACACACACACACACACACACACACACACACACACACACACACACACACACACACAAACACACAAACACACACCCCACACACATATTTTTTGATATAAATGTCCCTCCCCAAGATCATTTGTCTGTCTGAGAGCCTATTTGCTAACTGCAAAATAAAAGTCAGTCATTTTACATTTGAACAAGTCAGAGTTAAAATTTACAAATAATATAATGTTAGTTATTATAGTAGCATGCAAAATGTTTGAGCTGAGCAAATTATAATATGGCTAGAGTGGGCTAAGTTCCCTTTTTTACTGAAACATAATTGACTATACATATTTGTGGGTTACAGAGTTGCATATCAATACCTGTGTACAATGCGCAACAATCAAGTCAGGGTAATTAGCATATTTATAACAAAACAAAATCATTTCTTTGTATTGAGGACATTCAATTTCCTCTCTTCTAGTCATTTGATAGTATGCAGTGAATTATTTTTAATTATAGGTATCTAGCTTGACTTTAATTTTAAGACAACTAAAAGCATTAAAAAGAAAGACATGAAAAATTCCTTCAAACAAATCTGTTTTCCTGAGCAACAAATATACAAATATTTATAATAACTATAATATCTACAAGGAAATCAATATAATGTACTATGGAGGGACATGAATTCAGAGGGTTTGAATGAGTTTCCTACTTGACTTTTCCTTAATTTCTCAGAATAAAGCCAAGTCATGCTGTTTCCTTTTCCTAAAAGGTGGAATGGTCTTTATTCCTAAGAAACAAGTTCTTGTAAACAGTTTGTATTCCCCAAATGAGGAACCTAAATCTCGGGAGGCTGTTGGTGGGTGAGCAGCCAGTATCTGCAATGAATAAATTCTTCTTTCTCTCTCTCCCTCCCCTTTCCCTCCCTCACACTCTGTCTGTCCGTCCCTCCCTCCCTAAAGAAATGTATTGCTAGAACAAATACATAGGACTTCGTATATCAATTCTACATTATGTCCTTTGTGATTTTCAGAATGGTTTAATAAAGTGTTGAGAGCATAATCTCTCTAGTTATTTTCAAAGGAAAGGCCTTTCAAATAGTCAATCAAAATTTGATTTGTGGACATTTCTACATACCACAGAATAGTATTCAATGATGAGTGTACAGTGTTTTCTGGATTTACAAAAACAGTATAATTCTGATGTAATAGGAAGTTCATCATTATAATCTCGTACACACTATAATGAAGATAATTTTTTATTAAAGGATTGAGGGAGATAAAGAAAGAAGAAAACTCATCAGTGGTCCTGTAGATAATCTATAAAAAATAAAATTAAGGATGTAAGTCTTCTGAGAGCATAACTACTATTTTCAAAAAGAAGTTGAGCCAGATGGGTTTTCAATCTAATTCCTTTGTTTCTGCAAAATAGCTAAGTAAAGGAGCAGTGCAGCACGGTGTTTAAGCATGTGGACACCAGAGCTCTAAGGCTAAGTCACACTCTGTCATTTATGAATTTTAGGAGTTTGAGCAAATTTCTCACCTTCTTTATAGCTCAGTTTCCTTATCTGTATATTGGGGAAATAATGACATTTACTTTGTAGGAACACTATGAGGATGACATGAACCAATTAGTAACTGTAGAGTACATTGAAAAGTGGCTCGGAATGACAGCATTAAGTAAAAGTCATTCATTATCGGCTAAGTAGTAAAAATTTTAAAAATAATACTGAAATTTAAATTCCTGGTTGTATTCATTCTGAAGGAATTTTATAATAAGCTTTGCCTTAGTTAAATTTTTATTCCCATCAACAAAATAGGTGCTACAGAAATATTGGTTGAGTGAATAAATGCCATTACCAAAGAAAGGTATGTTTGAATTTTAGGCATCACATTTTCCACCCAAGGCAACACTTGTGTTAGAGTTATTAATAATCAAGTAATGCATAGTATTAAATATGACCAAATTAATATCCTTAATTCTCCCTTGTCTGTATTGTTTTCTTGACCAGGTATTGATATGTGCGTAACGTTAAAAATTTGGAGTCGCCTGAGACTCAGATCATACACCCCATTTTACACATGAGAAAAGTAAAACCCATTATCACACGTACCACAGTTCTATCCTCAATAGACTGATCATTGAAATCGATTTTTGCGTTCATTCACATATACTCTATGTGTTCATATTTCTTTCTTCCCAATATTTCTGATAGTGAATCTAAATACCCATCTGAATTTTAATATTAACCATGTTTTCCTCACAAATTAGTTTGAAAATGAGTGCACTGAAATGGCCACAGCACTAAGTAGTATTTCACTGATGTAAATAACTTTGAGAATAAGTATGGACTTCAGAGAAAATTAGCATCTGACACTGAAAGCATCTTTTCCTTTTTTTCTTCCTCTTAGCTACATGATGCTTTTCTGAATACAACACAAATACATAAATGATCTCAATTTTTAACACGTGCTCTTAACATTGTCATAAATGAGATTGTCAGAGTACTTTATCAAGAGGCCTAGGACACCACATAGGCTATTTCACACCTTCACAGCCATCGCACTCTACTGTTGCTCATGATTTATTCTTAGAGTAATCCACCCCCACTACTCTATCTTGCTCATTATCTTCAGGTTAGTGTTTTCACAAAGGGATTGGGATTTGTCTGTTCCTATAAGTGAGAAGGTTATAAAATTTGGGGTCTTGCAAAATTCTTTTAATCTTTTCAAATGTGTATGAGGACCTTCCTGTTAGTGAATACGTGCAGAGTGTGGCAAGCCTGGATGGGGAATGGAAAACTCGGCAAATCTCCCCTCCTGTACCTTGCACTGTGAATCTCTTCCATCTGGCTATTCCTGAGTTGTACCCTTTATAATAAACTGGTAATAGGAAGTACAAATAAATAAATAAGTAACTTAAGTTGTGAATAAAATTATTCTCAGCAAGAAAGATGTACAGAAGTTAATCTCTCTTGGCATAGAAGATTCCAGTTCTTCAAAAGGCCCTGGCCAGGCCAATGACTTCTTGCCTTTTTGGAGTAGGCCTTTGCGAATGTTTATGTATCTGACTGTGTTAATAAAACCAAATCTCATTTTGGATCCCTTATTCATTTTTTTTTCTAAAAACACATTATGCCAAGTTATATTCCATTTATAGAAAGTTGAAAATCCATGTTGGAAGGCTTTGTGTAGAATAATCAGCAGTTTACCTTCTTGTACATATTTTAAGATATTCATAGAAGCATGGAAAAGTCTCCAACAATTAGTCATTCACTATTTTTATATGGGTCAAGTAGCATCTCAATCAGAAATTAAAAGGTATCATTTTAACTAGAAAGTAGTAGGTCATTTGGTATGCTTAAAATGCCATAAACTAGAGAAAGACTGTAGAGAAAAATACCATGTAACTGAAAAGATATTACTAAACTCCATCATTTCTCCAAAATCAGCAAACATGTATAGCTGCAACTACTACCAGATCTACATTGTTTCCCTGTATTGTTAATTTCACAAATGGCACTTAGTGCTGACAGACTGACACTCCTTGTCGACTGTATAACAGAAATCATCAGAAGCGTATGTGAGCAAGTTAGTTATTTTGGAGACAGCCATCAGCAGCTGGGCAGGTTAGACAAGAAAATTCAATTCTGGCCTGTCTCAACTCTTCATAAATATGCATCTCACAATTACATGTCAGGGTGTTTTATAAAAAAGGAAAGAAAGGAAAATAAAAGATAATGATTCTAGGTACAGAGACTTTTTATTACAAATGAATACATTTAAAGAATTTGGGGGCAAAAAAAAATTACTTGAGGATATGCAAAAGTATTATTTGCATTTTTCTTCAAGAATTTCTTTTTCATCATATTTTCAACTAGTATATGTTCACTTAATCAGAAAAAAACTATGGTCAAAACCACAGAATAAAATCGAGACCACAAAAAAGCATACTCCTGATGTTTTATGCTTTCTCTTGACTTTCATGAGTGGAGTAGAATAAAAGTTACTCCCTTCCTCTCTAATGTGTGCTGAAATGTTCCTATTAAAGTACTAGATCTTGTATGCTGTCCTGACCTTTAATCTCCGCCACTTGGCAGCAACAAGATGTAACATCTACTGTTCAAATAGAAATAAGCTAGAAAAATGGAATTCCATCATGTCTTTGTTTTCTCAAAAAGCTAATAATCAATGCAAACTTTATTGATGGTCATCTATGAGCTGGTTTTCATTTAACAGCATAAATAGACAGTATATATGAAGAAATTTAGATTTTTTCAGGACCATTTATAATATTTATGTAAAAAGAAATCCAAAGCTTACATAAAAAAAAACCAAAAAACACTGTTTTCATTTATAACATTACTTGTATTTTGGTGTTATCCCAAATGTACATTTCTTAGTTCCTCATCCTGGATGCCGTATGTGAAAACAAAGCCCAATATAATATTCTATGTATTATTCCCAAGCCTAACACATAGTGGATGCTCAATAATAATAAAAGTATTAATATAAGTTAAATAATTACTCTCCATTGGATCTTTTCCACGTTGGTCCACTGTTTAGTTCTTTTCACTTTCATTATCTTATTGATCTGTATCAAAACTGGGGATTAAATATTAGTATCTTTACGTGATAGATGAGAAAACAAAGTCAAAGAGGCACAAGGGTCCACAGTGACTGGGAGAGAGCACCTTTCTTAAATTCAGTTCAACCTGATTCAAAGCCTCTGCTCAAAGCCATTATATCAACATTTCCTTTATTCCTATGAGTATACATCTCCTTTTGAGAAAAAGTATTTAAAATTATGTCTAACTCCACTTCCATGCAAAAAATAAAGAAGAAAAGTTTAGGTGATTCCTATGAAATGCACACGGCTATTTGCAGGCTGTTCTCTGAAGACAAGTGGGAAAGAATTCTCATCTGCAGTTTAGGAAACTTCCTGAAACTTAATGCAGAAAACATTCCTGAAGGCCCTAGTGGCTGGACCAAATAAGAATCAGATAACTTAATTTTTATCTATCTATATCTATACCTTTAGTTATACATACATTTGTTCTGTTTGCAAAGAGCTACTTGAAGAAGTTTAGTTAAAGCACAAACTGCTCCAAGTCAACCAGCTAGCCAGAAATGATTCTACTTCATGTTTAACCTGATAAAATGTGAGATGTTACTTCTGTAATATTTGTAAAACTCCAATAAATCACGTGATGTACCAATGCAAGATTTACGTTAGTTGGACAAAAATTTTGTCTCAAAATTATTCAGAACTTGGTCCACCTTTCTTATGGAAAAACTTTTCCTAAAGAACTATATAGTAAAGCTTTCACTTACAAAGAAATTGCATGTGTAGATTAACCATTTCCTGTTCATGATACTTTTAAAATTCAAATGCACTGAAAACCTCCAATGTTCACAGAAATTAATCTTGCATTTAATAGCAAAAGAATGAAAAAAAGAAAATGAAATAAATTATGTAAAAAATGGTTAATGTCTAATTATTTTTTAACTTTATATGAATAAATCAAATTAGATTGGTTTATTTTAATTTATTTAATTCATTTCTAAACTTTTATGAACAATGAATACATGCAAACATTGTAACTGAAACCAGCAGTCATCAGAGTTTTATCTAAATGCTGCAGATTTAAAATCATTCATTAATGCACTTCTCTGAAGTATACCAAGCATCTACAATTGTACTAGACGTATAGCAGGTGCTCCAAAAATATTGAATGAGGGCTGGCTAGTTAGCTCAGTTGGTTAGAGTGTGGTATTATAAGACCAAGGTCAAGGGTTCAGATCTCCATACCTATGAGTTGCCAAAAAAAACGCCAAAACGTGAACAATGTAAAGTAACGAATGACTTCTCATTCTCCTATTTGGCATTCTATTCCTAAAGAAAGAGTATTGCATGATAGTAAGAATTATTTAAATTTATTTAAGTGATTTTCTTACATACAGTTTTTAATATATTTTGAAAGAAAAGATGCCATTAATATTAACTTATTTATCATATGAGTTTATTAAAATCTTCAGAGAACACCAGCATTTCAGAGAGCTCATTTTGGAAAGTGCCACATTAGATTATTTTGCCTCTAGATGTAACGGAACAAACCTTGAAAATTCCTGAAAGTATTCTGAAGATCAGGGATTCCAGAATATCACCAAAAAGGAGGGGGGAAATACATACTTTCTTTCAAAGTACCAGCTGCTTCCCCATAAACTTTGAAAAAGTCCTCAATCCTCCATCTCCTACTTCAAATCTCACTCCTGAAAATCAGATATTATGTTTTACAAAGATCTGTGAATAATTTCAGTATGACCTACTGTTTGTTTGCAGCTGGCAGGTATGTGGGGATAATCATGGGCAGGGCAATGATCAATATGAGGCTTATTTGCAAAACGTTCCCTTCTTTTCTGAAAATCTCAGCCATCCATATAACTAATAATTTCTTACACCTTATTGCACCAGCATGCAAAAGGTCTTGTTGATTTTTAGTAGGTTTGACTTTCAATATATTAATTCTAAGTTTTCAACTTTCAAGATTGTTTAAGGAGGGAGGGTCTTTTCTTACATAATGTTATTTCACTGAGCCAACTACAACTCCCACCCAAAGGCATTGTATGTATATTTTCATGGTTTAGTGTATACATTGGTTTGAGTCTTGGTCTGAGTATCTGACTTTTAAAAGGAAATTATTATATATTTTTATAAAGAGATAAAGCTTGAAGTTTTACGCAAATTTAGAGATATAATTTATTTCTTCCCTTCCTTCATAATTTCCTTCCACTTTTCCATTAAATTGTAAACTCTGTACTTTGCCCAGCTCTCTGCATGTGTTGGAGGTACAAACATATGTGAGACTAATTGTGCTCTTGAGTTTCACAATTAAGTAATCAAATATGGAAGAAAAGTAATAGTACCCAAAATGTTAGGAAGAAGTGAATGGGTCAGCAAGTCTGGGCTCTAAATAAAGGTAGATGATGCAGGGTATAAGCTAGAAAAAGGAGTTTTAAAATATTTAAGTAGGGATTGAAAGTTAAGACTTCTCAAGTAAAACAAGAATAGGAAAAAAATATAAAATCATCAGGAGACTTCGGTATGTTGTCAGTGAAGTGTCTGTAGGTTAATCATAAAAATATAACACTAAAGCAATAAAATTATCTATAAATGAAAACATTGACCTACTTTCTTAAAATGTGTTATACTATTCAGAAAGCTGTGATAACTCATTGAAATTCACCTTTACAAGACATGTCTATTACAACAATATTGGCATCTCCTGCTGTGTATGTTACTCGGCTTCCTGGAAATTGAAACTTTACATCTGAATCAAGGTTCATCTTCAAATCGGTAGAAATTTCTAGGGAACAGCCAAAACTTGAAACTCTCCCAGACATTTCTTTGGTCATATTTAGTCTGTTATCTGACACAATTGGCTGCCTTCCTTCTACATTTCTTTTATATGTTAATTGTCCTCCAGATCTTGATGTATTTCTTGACCAAAATATCATGTATGTCTTTGGAAACAGAATGCCTTTGACTCATAACTGTCATCAGTTGCAGCGCATGAAAACGTGCATTTGTTAGAAAATGAAAAATCAGAAATAAGATAAGGAAATTCTATACCCAATTTTTACCTCTCTACGTTGATGTGAATCACAACTCAACATGTATAACATTTTGGGGCTGTAGGTTCTTTTTCTGCCACAGGAAAAGGAAATATTAGACACAATATTAAACTGCCTTTTCAAAGACATATGGAACATGCATGAAAATTATCTCTGAAGCCAAGCTTCTTTTTTTAATAAGATAAAATCTCTAGATTCTTATTTAATTAAAAGACCAGTAAAGATTAGACATATATTCAGTATACAACTATTTTCAAAGGCCTTAGAAACAAGCAACTGTTTAAATCTTTTTAGATAATAGCCAATAATACAGAATTACACTCTTAGATAAATATTTGTTTTTTTTAATGATGGACATTTAATTGCAAAAACAGATTGAATTGCTTAATATGAGTATTCTTATGTTATTTTGTTGGAAATTATATAAAGCATTAAGATACTATTAAAATTCTAAAACATAAATATGCTTTTAAAAAATAGCCTCAAACAATACACACAGCTAATTCTATTACCTAATTCTATGAACAGGATTCTGGTAATTATCATTTGGTTTGAGTTCTTATTAAGTAACTAGACACATGCGAGGGTACTTCAAAAAGTTTGTGAAAAAATAGAATTAAAGATAATATGAGTCTTTCCACAAACTTTTTGCGGTATCTCATAACAGAGCCAAGGGTGAGAATTAGTTCAGAAAGTAGAAAATATTTACTGCACACTGATACTGGATCAATACTCAACGAGCATGGTTTTGTTGAGTAAATCAGATTACTACTCATCTCAAAAACCTCCAATTCTTCCCCAATCTCCATGTAACTAAATAAATATCGAATTTCCATAAGCCAGCTTTCAAGAATCACCATGATTGTACTGGTAACTTCCTTTTCACTAAAAAAAAATAAAAATAAAAACACAAAGTTTATTTCTTGCTCACACTGTATGTCCATTACAGGTCGTCATGTTGCTATGCTCTTTGTAGTCACTCAGGAACTTGGGTTAAGTGAACGAAACAACAACAACAACAACAACAACAACAACAACAACAACAAAAGTACCAACCCAGAATCCTATAGATAGTGAAAATATCATTTAAAATCTTCTACAATCACCAGGGCAGAGAGAATGTCAGTGAATAGCTTCCTCTGGATAATCCCCAATCATTGAGAGCCTATACTGGAGTTCCTGGAGGAAATGCCTAAGAAATATAAGCACCCCCCAATTACTATGGCAACCAAGCAGCTGTATACATTCTTCCTAGTCCACAGTTGGTCTCCAGCAACTCATTGGAATTTCTAGTTTAATATTCCTCTAAGGCTTATATGGTATCTGGAGGCTTAAGCCCCAGATAAGCAAATGCCTTAGTTTATGTCTCCTTGCAGGTACCTGCCTCTTCAGGTTTGGGGATCAAGATTTGCCCTGTGAACTCAGTTCTCTGATAGGTACAAGAAAAACCATTGATGATCAGTTGTCAAACTTTTTCTTGTTCTAATAGCAGCAGTGATGACTTCTCAGTATTTTTACATGTCTGAGCTGAAACTGGAAGTCCTCTTTGGATTATTAGCATATTTTTAGATCACACAACTATCATACCATTATTATAGTTACAATATAGTTACATATTGAAAGTTCCCTATCTTTCCCAGGTCCTTGAAATCCCTCTCCCTAACGGCAAAGGTTATTATCAATATGTTGTAAATCCATCCAGACTGATATTGGAGCTTGTACTGTTGGAGGTTCTAAGACTCAGTACTCAGACCTCTTAGCTTCTCAATTTACCCTCACTCACTAATGATCTCATCCAGTCTCACAGCTTTAAATATTTTTTATTTATACTGACAGCTCTCAAATTTATATCTTCAGTCTAGACTTCTCTGTCAAATTCAGACTCATATATTGAAATGCCAACTCAAATCCTCACTTGGAGGTCCAACAAAAATCTCAGACTTATGTTTTCCCCTCCAAATCAGCCCCACCTGCAGAAACACCATTTCAGTTAACGGAAACTTCATCTTTCCAGTTATTCAGGTCAAAAGCCTACCTATCTTCAAAATAAATCTAGACTCTGACTGCTTCTCCCCATTTTGACTGCTATCATCTGGGTCTGAGTCACCATCACCTCATGCCTTTATTGGTGCAACAGCCTCCTAATAGTTCTGTACCTTTATCCATGCTTCCCCTCTCCCTTCCCAACTTGGGCATTTCTCAACACACCAATCAGAGTGATCCATTTAAAATATGTTAGTCCAAGTCATTCTTCCGCTCAGACTTCCACAATAACTATTTTACTCCATGTAGAAGCCAAATCCTAACAAGTGATCTACACGGCTCTATCTCTGTGCCGTCCGATATGGTAGCCACCAGCCACCTGAAGCTGTTGAGAACTTGAAATGTGGCTTGTCCAAATTTAGATGTGCTATATGTATGAAACATGCAGATTTCAAAGTGTTAGTACAAAAAATATAAAATACCACATTAATGATTTATATTGATTACATATTAATATAATAGTATTTTGGATATATTGCTTTAAATAAAATATACTATTAAAATGAATTCCACCTATTTCTCTTCCCATTTTTTTCAAAGTGAACATTTAAAATTATTTCTGGGCTTCACGTTACATTTGTTTTGGACAGTACTGTCCTACATAATTCAACCCCAAGTTAACTCTAAACTCATCTCAACTACTCTTCCCCTTTCTTTCCCCACAGTGGCCATACCATCTTTTTTAGTGTTCTTTGAACACCAGACATGTTCCCACCCTAAGGCCTGTGTTTTAGCTGTTGCTGTTGCCTCTACCCAGAGCTCACTTTCCTTTTGGTGTTTTCAACTTTTCAGGCCTTCACTTAAATCTCATTTTCTCAATGAGGCATACCCTGGCTACCCCATTTAAGGCTGTCTCTGCACATTATCCCCCACCAGCACTCCTAATCTCCTTTACCTGCTTTCCTATTTTTCATGCACTTATCGCCTCCTATTATATAATTTACTTATTTATTTTGCTTATTGTTTGTTTTCTGTCTCCCCTCTAGAACGTAAGCTCCACGAGGCCAGGGATCTATTTGGTTGGATCTGTTTGTCTGTTTGGTTCACTACTGTACCCTATGTACCTGGACTATGTCTGTTTGGTTCACTACTGTACCCTATGTACCTGGACTAGTGCCCAGTCCATAGTGCAGGTTCCATAAGTGTTTCTTGACTACACCTAATTTTTTAAATAAAATTATATTGTGTATTTTGCTCATCAAATCACTTTTTTTCACTGCACAATAAATCACAGCCATCCCTCAGTGTCAGTAAAAATAGATGAGCCTCTAAAAAAGAATGAAATTCTGTCATTTGAAGAAACATGGATGAAATTAGAGATAATTATGATACGTGAAATAATCCAAGCACAGAAAGAGAAATACCATACGTCCTCATTCATAAGTGGGAGCAAAAATAAAGAAAGAAATAAAGAACCAAACAATCACAATAATACATCAAACTTTCAGAAAAAAAAACAACTCTGGTTATTAGAGATAGGACAGAGGGAGGTGAAGGGGGTTAGCAGGAAACTAGTTAAGGGTCACAAGGATTGATTGTTGTGTAAACATGAATATACTAATTATCCTGATTTGATCACCACATTGTACACATGTATTGGTATTCAATTCTGTACCCCACAAATATATATAATCAATTATGTTTCAATAAAAAACTGTCAAAATAAAGAAAAAAAGACTTACCATAAAACCACAGTAAAAAAAAAAAAAAAAAAAGATGAGCCTCAATCTTTTAAAATATTTTATAGTGTCAGAAAATACACTTTAACAATTCTCCTTGTCAAGGTCATTTATGTCACCATTTTTCACTTTCACAAACAACACAGTTACAAGTACTTCGGCAGAATGCATTCTTAGCTGTGGAAAGGGTGGATCAAAAGCCATACACATTTTAAATTTTGAGGTGTTTCCAAATTGCTTGCCTACAAACTTGTACCAATGTATGTTCCTACCTATCACCAACTAACCTCCTACTCAAAATCGCCTAGATTCGAATTGCTGCTCATTCTTCTACCCACATACGTACACATAGCGAGCCATTTTAATTTCCACCTTCAAGCTGCTGCTTGAAGCATGATCACTTTGTGCCACCTCTCCACACCCCACCCCTAGATCCATACACTCCTAGGACCCCACCCTTTTCATTCATCTACAACACACTCATTAAAGGCTAGGAAAATCCTTCCTGTTCTGATAAAACTGACGGTTCTCTTTTTTTCAGTAAAAACTAATATTTTGGTACACAAATTCTGAAGTCAGATTACCTGGGTTTAAATTCCTGCTCTACTGTTAAATTCAGAAAGTGTGTGCATGTTAACCAACCACTTTATGCCTCCGTTTTCCTCATTGGTAAAACAGTAATAAACAGTACTTTCCACTGATTTTGTAATAAGTTACCACATGTGAAGCATTTGGGGTTGTCTATTTTCTATATGTGTATCCTAAATGCCCTCATTTATATTACAACACACTTGGCATTTACATATTATCAGTTTCATTTACAGGTTTTTTTAATCTTCTCAGATAATTGCAAAGTCCTCAAGGATAGGGATTATGCATTATAATTACATGCCTGACAACACCTAACACTGTTCATTGTTCTTAGAATGCAATAAAAACTGTTGACTAACTGACTGACTTACACTATCTTTATTTCTGAGTCTTACCTTAAAGACATCAGAGAGGACTTTTCCTACAGAAAGGCATGTCCGGTAGCTAAATTAGGAAATTTGGGAATTCTGAGTTTTTACCCAGTAAAAAAGCAACACAATGGAAAAGTATTCATTGCTAGGGCACCTCGCCTATTCTCTTTCATTGTAATTACGTTTTCAGTTGTTGGTAAATGCCAACAACTCCATGGCAACTTGCCCTTAGTTCCTCAATGTTGTCAAATGATCCCCCTCTAACTGCAACTGGTAAGGATCTTGCATGCTCCCCAGGTCAATGGGCTCTCTGAACAGCACTTTTTTTCCCCCTAATTCCAGCTCCATTTCAAATATTAACAGACTTTAGGCTAAGCCTTGATGCTCTGAAAAAAAAAAAGACACTCTGCCAACTGCACTAACACATTTAGCCACACGCATCTTATTAAAGTCAATGAAAAATGTGCTGCAAAAATCTCTATTCATGGCACCACATTCTCCCTTCACTATGTGCATGTCATTCCTATTTATACTAAGTCAATGGAGAGGAGGAAAGACCTTTAAATATTTCTCTTTTAGTCATCAGCTCAGATTAGTAGTTTTATAAAAAGCCTTCTCTATGACTTTGGAATAAATATGAAGCAATATATTAGAGATACAATCATTTGGGTCAAGTTCATTCACAGTAATGTCACTGTTTCTCCTTGGCTGCACTGCCACCAAAGTACATTTTCAGGCATTTGCCCTCTGAAATTATAGCAGTTGAAAAAAGATTAGTCAGTGGTATGATCTGTTCTATATATTCTATTCTATGTTAAATTTAAAGAGCTCCCTTTAAAGTGGTCATAGATGTTTTTGGAGTATCACCTTATGTGGCAGTCATGTGGTTGATGCGCAGGTTTATTAAATATATTAGTCCGTTTTTGTATTGCAATAATAGAGTACCTGAAACTGGATAATTTATAAAGAAAAGAAGTTTACTTGGCTTAAGTTTCTGGGACAGCTGCATCTTGTGCAGGCCTCAGGCTGCTTCTACCCATGACAGAAAGCGGCAGGCAGCCAGTGGTGCAAGAATACACGGCAAGAGGAAGCAAGAGAGTCTGAGGGAGGTACCAGGGTCCTTTAAACAATCAGCTTTCGTGGGAACTAATAGAGAGAGAACTCACTTACTACCCTCACCCTGCTCCTGGGAGGGCATTAATCTATTCATGAGTGATCTGCCCCCATGACCCAAGCACCTCCCGACACTGCCAAGTTGGGGATCAGATTTCGACATTAGCTTTGGGGGGGACAACATATCCAAACTCTATCATTAAGTTACTATATGAAGTGTATTGTTTGCGCAGGTAATATCTGAGACACACAAAAACATCACACAGACCTTGAGATTATGTTGCTTGTAATTTACATGGGAAGAAAGTGTACACATGCTGGAAACGATAATCCTATGGAAAATTGTCTTAATGCCAAAAAAGCAACATGTGGCTGTGAGAGTCGAGAGGAAAAAGAGACCAATTTGGCCTGAGTTGGTTGGGCAAAGTATCAGAAAGGAAGGAGATGGTTATCTTGCTGGGCTTTGATGATTGGTGGGGGATTAGGGGGTGCAGAATAAGAAGACAAAGGCCACAACCAGGTGGTATCAGTGGCTCTATATAAAAGAGGTGGTGAAATGACATTTGTTTTTAGATTGGATTTGGAAACAAAGTCAAAAATTTTGAAAGTGGGTAAGTAGAAAACTGATTGCCTAGTTGATCCAGATAAGAAAGCAGGGAGGTGGAGGTGCTTTGGATGGTCAGAAAAGTTTGGAGTGCAAAATGCTGAATGA
Organism: Cynocephalus volans; assembly: GCF_027409185.1. Lineage (NCBI taxonomy): Eukaryota > Metazoa > Chordata > Mammalia > Dermoptera > Cynocephalidae > Cynocephalus > Cynocephalus volans. Next base: position 39,108,414 of record NC_084478.1, on the reverse strand, counting down.
ACCATGAAAAGGAGTGAACTTTTCATTCTCATAATGCTCCACCGTACAATCTATTTGCTATTAAGGATAAATTTTGGTATTAGCTAAAGTCAACTCTATCTCTCTCTCTCCTTCTCTCTCTTTGTTTTTAACAAAGACTTTGGGAGTGAAACCTCATAAGTGTGCATCCTTTAGATATTCACTGGCCTCATCCTAGTCTGGGAGCTCTTACCAGGCAGCAATGTTTTACTCAAAAAGACATTCAGCAATGCCTGGAGACATTTTAGCATGTAAAGGGCAGAGATGCTACTTAATGTCCTACAATGCACAGGATAGACTGCTACAACAAAGAATTATCTGGTCCCAAATGTCAATCATGACAAGATCGAGAAATCCTGCACTAGTCCAAGTTACCATTGTCTCTCAACCTTACCACTGCAATTGACTCCCTGTGGATGGCCTCCCTTATACCACTTAATCTGTTCTCTGCAAGATATCCATAGTAATCTTTAAAAAGGCAAATCTGACCATGCCTCTTCTATGCTTAAAAGCCTTTGTGGTTTTCCACTGCTTTTCAATATGGTTCTCAATATGGTTGCTATGGGTTAAATGTGTCCTCCAAAAGTTCATGTGTTGGAAACTTGATCTCCATTATAATGGTGTTAAGAGGGTGGAAAACCCTATTATGGTATTTGAAAGGTGGGGCTATTGAGAGGTGATTGGATCATGAGGACTATGCTGTCATGAATGCTTTAATTCATTGATGGAGTAGTGCGTTACCATGGGTATGGACTGGTGGCTCTGTAAGGAGCCCATAAGAGAGCTCATGCCATTCTCACCATGTGATTGCCTGCCTCACCATGGAACCCTGTAGAGAGTCCATATTCAGGAGAAGGCCCTTACCAGATGTGCCCCCTGGACCAGGGACTTCCCAGCCTCTGAAACCTAAGAAATATATTTCTTTTCTTTTTAAGTTACCCAGTTTCAGGTATTCCATTAGAAGCAACTGAAAACAGACTAATATAACGGTCTACAAGGCTATGTATGAAATAAACCCTGTTTGTCTGTCTAGCCTTGTCTGTTGCCACCATTTTTCTTACTCTCTTTGGTACCACCTCCTTTTGAAAAAATGCCATGCTCTCTCCTACTGCAGGGCCTTAGAACTGCTGTTTCCTTCAGCCTGGGATGCCCTCACCTAATTATCTCCTATTCAACTTTCAAATGAAACTTCTTCAGAGCAGCCTTCGCTGAACCCACAGACTTCCTTTTCTATTACAAATTTTTATAGCAACCTTTACTTTTCCTCCACAGAATTTATCAAAATGTGTTAAGATGTGCTTTAGAAAAAAAAAAAAAAAAGATGGGTTTTAGTTTGGGTCTCCCTAGTAGGAACCCTGAAACAATCTGAGTGCAAGTAGTTAATTTGGGACGAGGTCCTAAGAGATATTGTTTGGGATTGGAAGCAAGACAGAGAAAAGGGAGTCAACAAATGTGTCCTATCAAGTATGTTACCATCATGGGCAATTAGAGCTTAATCCAGCTGGGAAACTTTTGGGGAGAGTACAGAACACTTCTGAGAGTTATCCCAATGAGAGCCAAGGAAGCTGGGGTATTTATCTACCATTATTCATCCATCATTGCATGAGGGGCTGTTCCCCAGTGTATAAACACCTCAGCATGTAGAGCTTACCCTATGCAAGGGCCATGTATATTGTTATCACCAGGAAAAAAATAAAACCCTCAGGTAGAAATTCATAGGCATTAAAAGTAAACAGCTTTTGCTTCAGAGTGCCAAGGAAATGTGGAGGGGCACCAAGACCATCTACCACATTATATATTTATGTAATTCTTTAATGAATGACAATCTTCCCCCATTGGACTTGACAGGATCTGTCTATTTTGCTAACCAATGGATACATTGAGGCTAACACAGTGTCCTGCACAAAGATAACATCTTCATATTTGTTAGATGAACAAATTACTCTATGAAAAGAACCTTTTTCTTTCACTTTTGCGTGTACTACCAATCCTGGTTCAGAGTTGGGCATCTGGCCCCAAAAATCTTAGGCCACATTTCTAAATCTGTTGCATGGTTTAAAATACTTGACAGACACTTCACACCCATTAGGATGGCTATTATCAAAATCCTAAAAAAAGAACAAGTGTTGGCAAAGTTTGGAACCCTGTGCATTGCTGGTGGGAACGTAAAATGGCACAGCTGCTGTGGAAAGCAATATGGTGATTTAAAAGTTTAAATACATCGAAAATGTTTACCATGGCATCTGGGTTTTTCAGGATCTTTTGCTGCTAACACAGCAAGCCATTCCTCAACTCTTTCATTATTTCACTTATCTCTTTATCAAAATTATACTAGTTGAAGCTACCAGATCATTCTAATCTGCCCTAGTACCTCCGTGCAGTGGTCCATATGGGTCCTTTTCTCTGGAATTCCTGTACCCACAGGTATAAGTGATATATTTCTATTTCTAGAAAGGCATCCTTCAGCAGGATCTCATGAACAATTATCTCTGCCTTCTGATATACACTGGAATATTTGTACTGTTTATCTTTGAGAACAGGGAATGTATGTTATTCATATTTGTATCATGGTAACTATTATAATTCACATGTCTACGTTGTTGCTTTCTTACCTATTCTGTATCTAATAATGTCTTTTAAGAATGAAAAAATACAATAAATAAGAATTCCTTTTTTCAAAAGATTAATAATTCATCTTTACAGAAAGGCTTATATAATTAAGGGATGCTAAAAAATTTGAAGGAAACTCTTGCAGACATTTTAAAAAGGATTCACGAACAATGTTTTAAATGTTTTTAAGGTTGACTGCACTGTTTTTGTTTGCTTTGTTTTTGTATAGTAAGAATTTCCATTCAATATTTAATTTCCTTATCCCTCATTCAAATTTGTCATGGGCATTGTGGTTAGATTTATCAAATATAATTACTGTAATTCTATTGGATTACAAACACAACAATCTATCAGCTAGTCCCATTGGCTCTGTCATTAATGTAGATCCTGGATTTGTCAATTTCTCTCTAATTACAACATCACCATTTTAGACCAACTCAAGAGAACTGTAATAACCTCCCATCAATTCTCACTATACCCACTCTGGCTTGCTACGAAACATTTTCCTAAAGCAATCAAAGTTGCAAATTTAAATGGCAAATCAAACCATACCACACATCCTACTGTCAATCTTCCAGTGAATTCCTACCATATTTAAAATAAAATGCAAGCTCACTGCCAATGCCCAGCATTATCTGGCCTATGACTACCCCTCCATTCCAGTATTGTCACGTTCTTACTCTTGCTTGCCATGCTTTAGTCATGCAGTCTTCTTTTTGTTACTCAAACTTGCCAACTTGCTCCTGCCACAGGGCCTTTACATTTCTTCCCTGTATCTTCCCATATCTGGATCTTTCTTATTCAAGTCTAAGTTCAAATGTGACCTCCCTGGAGCAACCTTGACTATCTAACCACTCTCCATTACATCACCATATTGAATGTTAATATCTTTGTAATATTTATTATTAGGGCTTATACCTTTGTACGATTCACTTCCTCACTTGAATGCAAGTTCCATGAGAGAAGTACCTTTTTGTTGAATTTGTTGCTCAATTCTCAGCACCTACTACAGTTCCCTTACACATGAAGAGGCTGTCTGTGTGTGTGTGTGTGTTCAATGAATGGATGAATAAATAAGTAAAGATATAAACAGACATGGAATAAACACTATTCTCGGAAACATGATAAATTTTGGAACAGAAAAGGGAAAATAAAGGGAATTTTTACTGCTTAGGTTTGGAGAAAAATGAATGGCAGAATAGAGGGGATATAAGTAGACATATAATCCTCTGAAGGAAAAGAAATATACAAGTAATATTACTTGCCATAGCTTAATAGATGGAGAAAGCTAGGATACTTTTCACTTGAGTGCTAACTATTGTTTTGTTAGCAAAGAGAGAATTGATTATAATAATTATTTTTGAATATCCAGTTATGGATTTTATTTCCCTACTTCTGCTATCGGGTAAGCCTTCATAGCTTCCACCACTTAACCACTAAGGGTCTCTGAGGCATGTGGAAACTTGAGTGGACAAAAAAGCAAGTAAGCCAAGTAGGAAAGATAGGAGGTAGAGAGGAAGGTCCTAGAAAAATAAAAATGAGAGTAAAGCTAGTGGTGGTGACGTTTATTGAAAGTAATAGACATAGGCAATATTCCAGAAGTCTCCAACTTTTCCTTATGAAAAGATTAGTGAATTGGTTTGCTTTAGAGCAGACATGTAAAGCGATTTTAGTGTTTGCTCTCATTAATGGGGTAGCTGCAGTTTGTTAATAACAGAAAACGAAGCGGTGACAAAGGCATTGCAATTGTTTAGCCATGGTTGTGAGATTGACTAGTAGACTGTGACCCACTTTGGGGAAATAGTTGCTCTGATCTTTTAAAAATCACATGTTCTTTGGAGGGGGGACTTGAGAGAAGAACTACATATTTCCTACATAAGCCTTCTCTGTAAATCTTCTGTCCTAGGATCTTTTATTTTATTTGTATGATAAAACTTACGCTTTTTTATAAGAGGTTAAAAATGATACCACAAGAAGTGCACGGATAAGATTTTCTCCAAATTTACCGTCTTTACTGCCATCATCATCATCAACATGATCTATGTCACCATCATGGCTAACATTTATTGAACACTTACTACATGCCAGGCAGTAGATTAACCATTTTCATCTGGTTTAGCTCCAGAAATATTCACATCAACTTTATGAGGCAGGCACTATCATAAAGCTTACTGAGGAAACTAGCCTTGAAATCTGGTAAGTAACTTGTCTAAAGACAGATAGGTACAAAGTAGGACTCTAGCTTGCTTTCATAAGAGTTCCATCTTCCTAATTTCCTGAAAGTTAACCAACAAAGTGAACCTAGTTGTGTACAAATATGCACAGTTTAGCTTTTCTCATACAGGAGCAAGAGAATTTGGCATGAAGTAGAGACTGCAAGCAAATCAATGACAAGCTGCAATCTTGGGCATTCTTATTATAATAAGAAGTGAGAAGGTTGATAAGATAATTCAAATCAAATAAATGGCTTTGCATTTCAATACTGTTTAGGTTTCAATTCCATTTTAAATGTTTGAGGCTACACTCTTCATTTGAGGGAAGAAAAGCACCTTATTTGCCACTAAATGTCTCTGAAGCATGGGGAAAGATAGCAATCTTTTCACTGGCAAAGAAGTAAAACAGTAGAAAAATAAATAAGTTTAATATGAAACAATTATGTGGAATGTCATTAAATTGGTGAATAATGTGCTATGATCACCTTACTTTCATCAATAATTAAAGTGGGAAAAATACTTTTTTAAAACCTTGCTGAAACCCAACATATTTCAGTATCAGGTTAAAAGCATGCTGACTATTTTTCATTAATACTGACTTAGTGAGGCAACAATTCTCTAAAAACTACTCAATGAGATTATTGCATTTGAAATTCATTTCTTTTATAAATGCTACCTTGGAAATGATTACTTGAAAAGGCCAATGGTTTCTTGATGTATTGGAGTTTCTTCCTTTTGAAAACCTTTCAGTGGTACTGAAAGTTTTCTTCAAGTATAAAGTACCAATTACAGTTCTTGCAACCTGTACAAATGTGTCATAATAACCTTGAAAAGTACTTTTGTAATAAACATTTTAAATATGTTTTCAATTTTCCAATTGTATTTTACTATCTATTATGGGTCATTTATGAATACAGTCTTTGCTTAAAAGGAGTTAATAACTAAATATTTAAAGCTCCCATTGGCCCTAAATCATAGGATTTTAGTTCATTAAAAACACAACCCAAAAAACAAACAAAAGTTGTAGAGATTGGGGGGCCCAGACCACTGTTACATAGATGGAACTTCAAAAGCCCAACTAGTTATATGACTTAGCAAGTATTACAAAGCAAATTATTAGAGCGAAAGCAAGTACAGCACCACAGTCTTCAAATTCTAAATGCAAGGCTTTAATCCACAAGCATCATTTTACTGTCAGATATCAGGATTTCATGAAACGCCCCTATTAACAGGCAGAAGAAGTATAAATTGATTGGTTAAAGATAAATATGCTCTGTTTTATCTTATTGACCTAAAAGTATTTGATGATATATAATACATGCCATGAATTGTACCTTCATTTCAGCAAAACATTAGATTCTTTTCTATTTTTTTATCATTACACAATGAAAACATTTTTTGTGGCTTTTTACCAATTTCTCTCTACCTCCTCCTTTTCCTCCCCCTTTCCCTCCTCTGGTGGTCTCAGTTCTGTTCTCTCCTTTTGAGAGTTCAAGGAATTATTGTGTTGCCTTTTCTTTCTTTCTCTCTCTCTCTCTTTCCTTCCTTTCTTTCTTCCTTCCTTTCTTCCTTTCTTTCTTTCTTCCTTCCTTCCTTCCTTTCTTTCTTCCTTTCTTCCTTCCTTCCTTCCTTCCTTCCTTCCTTCCTTCCTTCCTTCCTTCCTTCCTTCCTTCCTTCCTTCCTTCCTTCCTTCCTTCCTTTCTTTCTTTCTTTCTTTCTTTCTTTCTTTCTTTCTTTCTTTCTTTCTTTCTTTCTTTCTTTCTTTCTTTCTTTCTCTTACAGCTCCCACTTATGAGTGAGGACATGCAGTATTTCTCTTTCCTTGTCTGGCTTATTTCACTTAACATAATTTCTGTATTTCCCTGAATTTAATTTTCTCTAAGTTCATCCATGTTGCTGCGAATGGCAGAATTTCATTCATTTTTATGGCAGAGTAGTATTCCATTGTGTATACATACCAAGTTTTCCTTGTCAAGTCATTTATCAAGCATTTTGGTTGGTTCCATATTTGTCTATTGTGAATAGAGCTGTGACAAACATGGGATATCTCTTTGACATGATGATTTCCATTCATTTGGGGATATATCCAGCAGTGGGACTGCTGTATCATATGGTAGTTCTATCTGTACTTCTTTGAGGAACCTCCATACTGTTTTCTGTAACAGCTGCAGTAATTTACAGTCCCCGCAACAGTGTAGGAGGGTTCTCCTTTCTTCACGTGCTCACCAGCATTTGTTACTATTTGTCTTTTTGATATTCGCCAGTCTGACTTACTTATTTCTTACTGAAATAAAATAGGTGGGTGCTGTACACAGAGGAGGACTCAATAGATGGATCTCAATGTGGATTTGATTTGCATTTGCCTGCTGCTTACTGATATTGAGTAATTTTTCATGTGTCTGTTGGCTCAATGACATTTTTCACAGAAATAGAAAAAACAATCCTAACATTCATATGGAACAAGAAACGATCCAGAATAACCAAAGCAATCCTGAGCAAATAAGTAAATAAACCTGGAGGCATTACACTACCTGGCTTCAAATTATACTGCAAAGCTATAGTAACCAAAACAGCAGGGTACTGGCATAAAAACAGATACTCAGATCAATAGAATAGAATAGAGAACCCAGAAATCAATCCACATACTTACAGCCAACTGATCTTTGACAAGGGCAACAGGAGTATACATAGGGAAAGACTGCCTCTTCAATAAGTGGTGTTGGGAAAACTGGACATACACATGTAGAAGAATGAAACTAGACCTGTACCACTTGCCATATACCAAAGTCAATCCAAAATGGATTAAAGACATATATAAGACCTGAAAATATAAAACTACTAAAAGAAAACACAAGGGAAATACTTTAGTAAGTAGGACTGAGCAAAGACTTTATGAACAAGTCCTCAAAAGTACATGCAACAAAAGGGAAAATAAACAAATGGGATTATGTCAAAGTAGAAAGCTTATGAACAGCAAAAGAAACAGTTAACAGAGAGAAAAGACAACCTACAGAATGGGAGAAAATATTTGAAAACTATGCATCTAACAAGGGATTAATATCCAGAATATACAAGGAACTCAAAGAACTTAACAATAAAAATAAAGTGACTTGATTAAAAAAAAATGAGCAAAGGCACTGTATAGGCATTTTTCAAAGGAAGATATCCAAATGACCAACAGACACATGAAAAGTTATTTTCTTTAATTATCTTCCCTTTCCAACGCTTTTAAAGTTATCCTCTCACTTTTTCTGTTGTACAACTTTTCTGTAGAAAAGTAACTCAGTAAGATCACTAGAATTTGATAAACGATTCTGATCCTAAAAGACACAGGTAAATGCATAAGGAGAAAGTACTTGAGGCTAAGTCTCTTCTTACATGGTCTATAAGCAGGACTACCTAGTATAATTTCTAACTCCTGCATAAACCCAGGGGCTTTTCTTTTTAGATTTACATGAGTTTTATTTCCAAATGGGAATCAGAGATACAGTGCAAATAAAAACCATTTGTGTAGCAACTTTCTTCTGAGGTCAAGACACTTAACATATATTACTTTATGGATTTTGCAAAGGAGCCTAGTGACATTTTTGTAATCCATCACATTTTACAAACATTAAAATTAATCTCTCATCAGTATCATGGCAGAAAAATAACTGCTGCATGTGGCATATTAAATCAACAGTGATGACTCCCTTACACACAGATTTTACCTACCCATTTATTCAGTCTTTCTTATATCAAATAACAATTTAGCAAGCATATGACATGTTCCATAAATGTCATTTGAATAGCTAGTTCAATCGCTGGAAATAGGGTCTAAATTGGGCAAAATCAATTTACTTCTAAACTAACCATATCCATTTATTGCATAACTTAAGAATAGCAGTTCTGGAACCGGACTGGAGTTAAAACCCCAAGTGGTGTAATTTTGGGCAAGTTACTTAATTTCTTTGGCCTTCAGTTTTCTCATGTATAAAATAAGGATAATGATAGTCCCTACTTCATAAGAATGATGTGAGGATGAAAGGAGTAGCATGTGAAAAGTGCCTGACAATTATATTGACAATTATCATTATTATATTACTTTAAGAATACATAGGTTGGATATAAGGTTTAATCACTTCTTGCTGTGGATCAAATGGACAGTAAGGGTTATTCTGAGGAGATCTCAGATGCAAATGAGAAGGAGCTTATTGGAAACTGAGGCAAAGATCACCCTTGTTATGAATTGGCAAAGAACTGGGCTGGATTGTGTCCATGCTGGAGGGCTTTATGTAATGCAGAACTTAAAAGAGATAAGGAAGGGTATTTGGTGTAGAGATTTCTTTTTTTTTTTTTTAAATAATTTTATTGTATATATTTAAGGTTCACAACATGATATGATGGGACACATACAGATACTAAGGTGGTTATTATAGTAAAATAAATTAACATATCTGTCCATCGAGATATGCAAGAGCAGCTAAAATATATTCATGAAGCAGAAATCCCTAATGCAGTACAATTTTATTAAGTCTAGTCCTCATGTTGTAAATTACATCTCTAGACTTACTCATCCTACATATCTTCTACTTGGTATCCTCTGACCTACATTTCCCCATTCCTTCACCCCACCCCCCACTCCTGGTAACCATTGTTTTATTCTCTATTCAAAAATATTATTATTTTTTTAACTTACACATTGTAATTGTACATCTTATGGGGTACAATCTGACACTTTGTTACATATATACATTGTATAGTAATAACATCAGGGTAGATAATGTATCAATCACCTCATGCATTTATCATTTCTTTGTGGCAAAAACATTCAAAAACCTCTCCTCTAGCTATTATGTAATATACGAAACTTAACTATTAACCATAGTCAACGTTCTGTGCAATAAAACATCAGAACTTATTTCTCCTATCTAGATGTAATTTTGTACCCGTTAGCCAACCTCTCCCTGTTTTCCCTCCCCAGTCTCTAGTAATCACTCTTCTATTCTCTGTCTCTACATTATTGACTTTTCCCCCCTTAGATTCCATATATGAGGGAGGTCATGTGGTGTTTGTCTTGCCGTGTCTGGCTTATTTCACTTAACATAATATCCTTCAAGTCCATCTATGTTGGCACAAATGACAGATGTTCATTCTTTTTTATAGCTGAGTAGTATTCCATTGTGTGTGTGTGTGTGTGTGTGTGTGTGTGTGTGTGTGTATTACATGTTTTTTATCCATTAACTTCTTTTTGGACACTTAGATTGATTCCATACCTTGGTAACTGTACATTGTGCTATAATAAACATGAGGGTGCAGATATCTCTTCGATATATTGATTTAAATTTCCTTTTTGTATATACCTAGTAGTGGGATTGCTGGATCAAAAGGTAGTTCTACTTTTAATTTTTTGAGGAACCTGCATACTGTTTTCCATAATGGCTGTACTAGTTTACATTCCCACCAAAAATATGCAAGTGCTCCCTTTTCTCCACATCCTCAGCAACACTTGTTTTCTCTTGTCTTTTTGATAATAGCCATTCTAACTGGAGTGATGTGGTATCTCATTGTTGTTTTGATTTGAATTTTCCTGATGATTAGTGTTGTTGAGCATTTTTTCCTATGCCTGTTGGCCATTTGTACATCTTCTTATGAGAAGTGCCTGATAGGATCCTTTGTCCATTTCTTAACTGGGTTATTTGCTTTTTGCTGTTGAGTTGTTTAAGTTCCTTATATATTCCTGATACTAACCCCTTGTCAGATGTATACTTTGCAAATATTTTCTCCCATTCTGTAGGTTGTCTCTTCACTGTGTTAACAGTTTACTTTGATGAAAAAAGCTTTTTAGTTTGATGTCATCTCACTTGCCTATTTTTGCTTTTATTGCTTGTGCTTTAGAAGTCTTATTTTCTAAAAAAATCCTTGCCCAGCCCCATGTCATGGATCATTTCCCGTATGTTTTCTTCTAGTAGTTTCATGTTTTACATTTAAATCTTTAATCCATTTTGAGTTGATTTTTGTACATGGTGAGAGGAAGGGATCTAGTCTCATTCATCTGCATGTGGATATCCAGTTTGCCCAGTGTCATTTACTGAAGAGACTGTCTTTTCTCCAATATATTCTTGGCACTTGTGTCAAAAATCAGTTGGCTATAGGTACATAAATTTATTTCTGGGATCTCTACTCTGTTACATTAGTCTCTGTGTCTATTTTAATGCCAGTATCATGTAGTTTGGTTACTACAGCTTTGTAGTATAATTTGAAGTCAGGTAGCATGACAGCTCCAGCTTTGTTCATTGTTTGTTTATTTGTTTATTTGTTTGTTTGTTTTTCAGGATTTCTTTGGCTATTCAGGGGCTTTTTTGGTTCCATACAAATTTTAGAATTTTTTTTTTCTTTTCTATTTCAGCAAAGAATGCCATTAAATCTGTAGATCACTTTGGGTAGAATAACCATTTTAACTATAGTTATTCTTCCAATCCATGAATATGGGATGTCTTTCCACTTATTTATGCTCCCTTCAATTTCTTTCTTCAGTTTTTTATAGTTTTCATTGCAGAGATCTTTCATTTTCTTGATTAAGTTTATCCCTAGGTAACTTTTTTTTTTATAGTTATACTAAAAGAAATTGTTTTCTTGATTTCTTTTTCAGATAGTTTGCTATTATTATATAGAAACGTTACTGACTTTTGTATGTTGATTTTGTATCATGTGACTTTAATAAATTCATTATTAGTTCTAACAGTTTTTTCATTGAACCTTTGGGGTTTTCTATATATAAGATCATGTTATCTGCAAATAATGACAGTTTGACTAGTAGTGGAAGAAATTTCTAAGCAGCAAGGAATTCAGGCAGCTGTGTGAATATTTAAACAGCCCATGCTGAGTTACAGCAGCAAAGGCATAACATAAAGTCAGAATTTATAATTTAAAAGGAAGCAGAGGGTAAAAAATTGGAAAACTCTCAGCCTGGCCACATAAAGAATGGAAAAGTGTGTTCAGAAGAGAAAACCAAGGGTACAGCCCAGCAACTGTCTGCTAAAGTAATCAGGACTAAAAGAAGAAATCATCAAAGATAGCTTAGTTGGTTAGAGTGTTGTGAAACTGGCCAGACCCCCGCCCCTGCAAACAAAAAAAGGAAGAAGAAGAAGAATGAAAAAAAGACCCCGAAGGCATTTCAGAGATCTTTGAGGCTACTCCTCCCACTACAGGCCCAGAGGCCTAGGAAGACAGAATGGTTTCTGGCAACAGGCCTGAGGCGCCCTCCACAGCTCCCCCAGGGCCACCTCAGAATGCTGCTCCCCACACACCTGGCTGCTCTGGCTATTCCAGCCATGGCTAAATTGGCCCCAGGTATGGCTGGGCCCACAGTTTAGGAAGATACAAGCCAGAAGCCTTGGTGGTGTATTAAATATGCAGGCTCACAGTATGCAAAAGTGGTGAAGACATGGCAGCCTTCATCCTGATTTCAAAGCATGTGTGGAAAGGCCTGGGGGCCCTGGAAGAAATTTGTCACAGGGGTGGAGTCACTGCAGAGAGCCTTCACTGGAGCAATGCCAAGTGGAAATGTAGGGTCAGAGTTGCTGCAGAGAAATCCAACCAGAACCATGCCCAGTGAAGCCAGGGGAAGGGACCACCACTGAGACCCCAGAATTATAGAGCTACCAATATGCAACACCAGCTGGGGAGAGCAAAAGTATGGGCTGAGCTCAGGAAAGCCAAAGGAGAGGGGCTGCCCAAGAGCTTGGAGGCCCAACCACCACACCAGTGTATAGAGGATGCTGGATATGGAGTCAAGGGAGATTATTCTCCAGCTTTAAGGTTTAATGCCTGCCCTACTGCCCTAATGTTTCAGACATGCTTAAGACTGTTACCCCTTTCTTTTGTTCTATTTCTCCCTTTTGAATGGGAATATGTACTCTATGTTTGTCCCACCATTATATCTTGGAAGTAGATAACTTGTTTGATTTCAGAGGTGAAACTATGGACTTTTGAGCTAAAATAAGTTAAGGCTTTGGGGACAAAATGAATACATTTACACGTGAGAAGGGCATGAAATTTGGGGGCCAGGAGCAGAATGCTATGGGTCAAATTTGTTCTCCAAAAGTTCATGTGCTGGAAACTCGATCCCCACTGTAACAGTGCTAAGAAGATAGGAAATCCAGTTATATTGGAAAGGTCAGGCCTTTGAGAGGCAGTTGGGTTGTGAGAACTGTGACCTCATGAACGAATTAATACATTCACGGAGTAATGAATTATCATGGGTATAGACTGTTGGCTTTATAAGGAGCACATGAAAGAGCTCTTCACATTCTCACCATGTGATGCCATGTGATACCCTGTGTTGCCACAGGACCCTGTAAAGAGTTCCCATCCAAAAGAAGGCCCTCACCAGATGCCCCCCTGTAGACTGTGGACTTCCCAGCCGCCAAAACTGTAAGAAACAAATTTTATTCCTTTATAAATTACACAGTTTCAGGTATTATGATATAAGCAACAGAAATAGTCTAATATACCTCTCTAAAATTAAGTAGCTACTTCATCCCTATCTCAGTTTACAGGACATTATATTCTTATTAGTTAGTAAAGTGCATCCCATAGAACCAAATAGACTTTTTCTTTCCTTTAAAAAAATTCTTACCATACTCTTCAATTGATACCTAATTTCTTCTACTTACGCAACTGGATTTAGAAACCTGTGCTTCACATAAATAATGCTTTTATTTTTGCAGGATATTTGGGCTTAGTGATTAATTTGCTGCTATTAATTGCCCTTTCAATAATGAAATTGAAAAATCAGGTCTCTGTGAGGTATATAGTCTTTCACGTCCAGTTTTTAATGATCTAAGACAGCAATCTTTTCATTGGCATATCTGTCACTGAGTGACAAAACTGTGACATAGTTTTATCAACCTATTTTAAACTACCCTTTCTTAAAATCATTTTAAGGTTCTGACTCCCAGTCCAGCAACGAAGCCTTTTGTTGCTTCTAAGTATTCATCTGTCACTCTGTTCACCATTTACATATGGTCCATCAACAGTTGATGGCAACTTTACCGTCATTGCATATGGTCCATTAACAGTTGACAGCTGTCAATAAGACAAGACTACTCAAGCCCTTCTTCAACCACGAGGTTTTGACAAACAGAGGGGAGAGAGAATCTGAACCAACCACCTGCTGAGGCCATCTTAATCTGGCACTAATTAACTTGGTTGGCTGGAGTCCTCCTCTGCTGCAGGAAAGAGGATCCTGTTCAAAGAAAATGCCTCGCTGAAATGTCTGCCTGAGCCAATCCAGTTATGCTGTTAAGAAATATCACCCACATCCATATGTATCAGTTTATCCATTTCAAAATATGTTTTTGCCACCGTGTAGATATGCTCTTATTGTGGTAACAACTCGAAACAGTTTCTCATTTTGGTGAATCTTAGAAAACCTAAGACTCAAATTTAAAATGGCAGCAGGCACACCTATTAAAACTTACTTTGTACATAGCACTCTGCTGAGTGTGTTGAGGGTGTATTATATATATCCAGAAAAACAAAAAGCATACTCTTTTGAGAGATTGAATGGAATACAGGGAATATTACCAAGTTTGGTTTCAGTAAGCTGTGAGGTAATAATTTCTAACAGAGCCCAAATAGGAACCCATTGTCTGGCTCAAAGGATTACATGATCTAACATGGAACATCTGTTGCCTGTGCACTTATGAATAGTGACTGCACAAGATGGGAGAATGACTCAATGGGTTGTGCTAAGGAGACACCAGACAATAGAAATGGGAGTGAAACAAGGATTACCTAAAATAATTTACTCAATGCTTTAAAACTTGTAAATTCACTACACAAAATAGATTGTGAGGACACAATTTGTATTCTGAGATTTCCATGAGCTGTAATTTATGTGCTTGACCTTATTTCTGTGTGGTGTTCTATGGCTTTGCATGACAGGGAAGTTCTTCCTTCATCTACTTAGCTACTTCAGTTTATTTCTTTAATTCAAGAATATGAAATTACCATAAACTGTCATTTATACAAACTTTAATTTATTTATGTATAGTGTTTCAATGTCCTTGCATGACAAAGTTCTTCCACTTCAATGGCTGATTCAAATGTATGTCTATGCTAGACATAAGTTATGAAGAATATATACTTGTAAAGGCCTGTACACTTAATTCATGACATTAAAAGAAACAGACTATCTTTTAGATTGTTTTCCAAAAGGTGAATAATTTTTTAAAGTTCTTTTTTTGTATAACACATAGCACAAAAAACCAGCACTAAAATGAATCATTTTGATTATGCTGATTAGTTTTATTACAGTTGATATTATTAAAGTGATTTGAACCCAAAAAACCTAACAAATTACTAGCAAATCCAGGATGGTAATTATAACACTTGGTTAACCTACATGTACTATATATGTTATGATTAAACCCTGAATATTGCTTGTAGGATCAAGGTGAGAGCTCAGGTGAGGTGAATGTTTGTTTACCTGCAAAATGTCAAGGTGTCCATTTTCTGAAGTAATTTGTTATCTATTTTCAGTTATTAAGTGATTTACCTTTTTTATTAAAGTAAGTTTTCTAACCCTTGTCCCATTGTCATAATTCAGAGAAGAAAGATGTCAGTAAGAAATCTCACAGCAGGGATGCCAATCAAAGCAAGAGAAACACAACTCAAAGCCTTCGATTATTGAGATAGAGATGAGGAAATTATGACAATCTAGATTTTGATCACCAATTTTCTTTCAGTTTTGTTCCAGATTGGCTGAGTTCAATCTTCTCAATTATTCATATCTGTTCAGGAGTCAAGATTGAGCCTAAGTTAAAATGGGCAAGAAGTCAGAAGACCCACAACTGGAAGTCAAGTTAAAAAAAAAAAAATAAATAAAAGGAATGAGTGATCAAGCAGACACTGACAATCAGGATGAAATTCTGTAGTGGTTAAAAGCCAGGAGGATCAAAAGTATGATCCAGGAAGCAGGATACCCAGAGTACAAAGAAGAGCAGGATAGGAAAATCAAGAGAATAGATGTGATCCCTTATAACTAAGGAAACTTGCTCTTAAGGGAAATCTGGGATCAGTCAGAAAGTTCCTTGCCTTTCTCCTCCTAGCCAGCAAGACAGTCCAAATCTGCCAATTAAAACACAATGTGGGTTCCCTGAATTAGTTGAGAAGTATAGGAATGAAATTAAATAGATTGAAGACTCTCAAAATATGAGTAAACAACCCATTTATTAATTGCTTACCTATTTTATGTTCATATTTTATTTTCTTTTTTGAATTGTCCTAAGGTACAGCTGCACCCTTCATTTATCTTACATAACAAGCATGACTTTCCTTAACTGTAGTGAATTCTTCAGAACTTAATTAATATGCTAAAAGCTCCCTAGTTCACATTGCCTATGTGTTGACCTGTGAAATCTTCATATATTTTTAAATCAGAAGGTGGCTTAGGAAGCAATATCTTCATGCTTGCCCAGCAGATTGGACCAGAGTGAATATGTTAAGTCAATTTCCAGTAGAACAAAAAAAGAGTGATGCTAAATTTATAAAATTAAATACCTCGTCAGCCTCATTGATAAAAGAACATAATCAAAACCCCCCAGGTTTAGGGAGAAAAAAACAAAGACTGACATAAACACATAATGCAAGATTAAAACAAAGCTGTTTGGCACTGGCCTATATGAGAAGGCAGGGAAGTGAAGTTCAACTAGATAAAATGTTCTCTGGTTTCCTGGGTAACAGAAGTCAAAGACTGCTAGGAATGGAACTAAGAAAGGTGCTTCTAGAGTAATGGCAAGAAACATGCCACCACACGACACTCTCTGCAGGAAGGTAACAGTGCATTTTCGACAAGTGTTACCGGGCAGGTATTCAACCAGAGGAAGGAAAGATGAACTAACCCAGAATCCCTGGAGAATTTTTTTTTTTTTTTTGAAATGCATTTCCTTGGCAGGTAGACATAGTTACTTAACCAGCATTCCTTGTCTTGCATAATTGAATATTGATTGGAAAGTTGCCTTTAGTGCCGTTGAAATAAAATAAGCGGGAGCTGTACACAGGGAAGGACTCAATAGACAGATCACAGAGTAGGGTTTCCTGCTGACAGATGAAGGGTCTGAAGCATCCCTTCATCAATAACATCTTCCCTGCTGGTTCCTTCTGTAAGTCATCCTTATTATTCCAGACACTAGCTACCCTAATAATGCTATCAAATTCACTTGAACTCAATTCAGTAGAAGAAAATTAAAAAGATCCATCCAATTTGATACTTGAAATACCTGCAAACAGGCAAAATGTGCTTTATTGCCATTCTAAAGCCAGGCTTTGTCAAAATGCTGGGTTAAGTTTGGGTCTTGAGAGGAAATTCCCTGGAGTTAATTGCTACATGAAATAGAGCCATTTTATGACAAAAGCATAATGAGATAATCACAACAATTTCTAAAAATCAGCAATTTAATGCTGGCAATTTGGATGGACAGCACATCTGCAGATGGCTTAAACAACACATCATTAAAGGCATATACTTTTTTTTAAGTAAAGAGATAAGAACCGTCCTGTTGATTTCCTGCTGAATGGCGGTACATAGCTTTGGCAGGGCTGCCTTGTGAAGAGTTGTTTACTGCTTGGAAAAGTGTTTTATATCAGGCATGTACTGGATATGTTGCAATGTCAGAGAACACTATCAGCTGTGTAGCTGCCAAAAATGACATCAATTCTCACCCCCACAAAGACAGACATTGTTAGGGTTTCCATTAATGAGGCATACACTTTTTCTTTCCTCCACTTTTCCTCTGTAGAAGAAGAGATCAAAGCGTTTCCATGGAATTATCTTTCTAGAGAATTAAAAACACTTAAAAATTTTTTGAACCACAAAGGTTTAAAACAATGTAAAATTTAATGAAATAATTTGACAGCAATGGGTGCAATTACAAAATGTTCATCTGACAATACCTGAGGGGTCTTCAAAAAGCACATAGAAAGATTTATATTATCTTTATTTTTTTTAAGATTTGTATTCTTTTTAAATTCTATTTTCCAAGAACTTTTTGAAGTATGCTTGTATGGACATATCCATTACCTTGATTTAATCATTCCACATTGCATACATATATGAAAACACTGTATTATACCCCATTAATGCATAGAAATATGATTTGTCAATTATAATATCATAAAAAATATGTATGCAGGTAAGAAAAAAAGAATATATAGAAAACCAGAAATAGATGCAGACACATTTGTTTATATGTATATATAGGAGTGTGCACTCACACACACACATACACATTGTTCTCACAACATATTTACTGAATTAACTGTATTTTAATCCTACAAAATTATACATTGCATTTATTGTCCATTATTTATGCTTCATTGTCTAATTTAAATGTTATACATGAACACTTAGTAAAGGTTTTCCTATATTCTGTGCTCCTTAATAGTTCTTATTAAAATCTATAATTACTTAATAGATGATCTCTCAAAGGCCAAAATGACTGCTATTTATTGAGTAGCTTCTGTATGTTGAGTTTCTTCATTACATACATAATTACTACACTGTAATGCCCACTAACTAGTTATGATTTTCCTCTTAGAATTGGTAAAGGGACATGAAAACCAACTAAATTGTACATTGATAAATTAAAATAAAAAAATTAAAATAAAAAACTATTTTTAATTGTGGCAAAATATACACAACAATAAAATGTATCATTTTAACAATTAATGTTATCCTCTTATGTTACAGAGGAGGAAACTGAGTTCTGAGAGATCACTGGACTAGCCCAGAGCCACATAACAAGCAAGTGGCAAAGCTGGGACGTAATACTTCTTCTTTCTAATTTCAAAATCTGTTCACTCTCTCCGCTATGACAAGCTACCCATTACCACAAATAACCTATTTAAATAATACCAACACCAACAAAAAATTACTGGTGAGGGATTAGTAATTATAGCCTAGGCATTAACTATTAAGTGACTATCTGACCTGTCATTTCCCAATAGTAGACACACAATGAAAAAGGCTGGAGGGAAAGGAGGGAAGGAGGACGGGAAGAAAGAGAAGTAAAGTGCTTTCATTCATTAATTTATCAAATATTTACTGAGTGCTAATTATGTCCCAGACTCTGATAGTAGCTAGTGATATAATGGTTAGCAAAATCATTCACTGTCTCTCATTTCACAGAGTTTACAGACAAGTGTGGGAGATTATTGTTAATCAAAGAATCACACAAAAAATCTAAAATGACAACACTGTTAATGCTGCCTGGCAGAGGTACATGGCACTGCCGAATATGTGTAACAGGGTATTCAAAGTAGTCAGCGTGGTCAGGGAAGACTTTGCTGAAGATATAACACAGAAGAAAAAAACCTCACTAAATAGGTGTTAACATAGAGGAGAGAGAACTTGTTCCAGATAGTGGTAACTGCATGTTCTAAAGTCCAAGGTTGTGTTGGGAGTTGAGAAGAACCAAGAAGTATAAAGGACTTAAAGCAGCAGGTGAGGCTGGAGTGCAAAGAATGAGATGGAATATTGGGGAGGAGATAAAGCTGGAGAGGTGGCTGACACTAGGTCTTCCAGAACTATGTTAAGGAGTGCTGTCTTTCTCCTAAGGGCAACTAGAAGACACTGAAGATTTTTTAACCTTTGAAGTTCCTTGAAAATTACAGACTTTAATTTTGAGATAATGACATTGAGAGCAAGGTTAGGATGCTACTGTAATCGTCCAGTGGAGGGCAGGAGCTTAGATTAAGGTGATAGCAGTGGAAACTTAGAGAAATGAATAGAAGTGAAAGATACTTAGGACACTGTGGCTGTATTTATGGTTATGGTTGTGGGTTGTGATTGTAGGTATGGTTAAAGTTATAGTTATGTTTATGCAGGCTGATGGAAAGTGAGGTTTCAAGAATAACTCTTAGGTTTCTGTCTTTAACAAAACACATAGGGAGGGAACAGGAGAAGATGAGGTTTACTGGATGGGGGTCAATCATGTGTTGTGACCTTGACATGCTGAGTTTGCTGTGCCTTCCGTGCCTTTGAAACATTCAAAAGGATGTTCTTTGGCTATATGTTGTGTGTGTATATAGAGGTCTGGCTGGAGAGAGGAAGATTGTAAGTCAAATGTAAATAGGTACTACGGCAGTCAGAAGAACTGTTCACCAAATATGTCCAGTTCTCTGTCCTCTGGATATATGGCAGTATTGAATGTCCTAACCTGGATTTATCAGTTAGGGGCTCACCAAAACCTAAACCACATTGGTATTTCAACACAGGGAATTTAATACAGGGTATTTTTTACACATGCATTGAAAGAGCTGAGATGCCAGATAGAGGACAGAGAGCAGTCTAGGAGGAGTTTATTACATCTTTAGGAAAAGAAGGTCAGTGAGGAAGTACCAGACCCCAGGGGCTACTTGTGGAAGGTGGAACTACATCATACCTGCCTGGTTGGAGCTGAAATGGCAAAGAAGCCACTGCTGCAGGAGATGCCATCCAAAGCAGAAAGAAGGACAGGGTGAAATAATCTAGTTTTTCTACTCCTCATGCCCTGCATTCTCCCATGAGTACCTCACAATGGCCAAGACTACCTGGAATCCAGAGAGCAAGAAAATGTGGGAAATACAGTCCTTGCAAGCCAGGACAAGCTTGAAAAGGGTTTGGAAGGGGTCTCAGAGCAAACAGGCAAAGGACTGGCATGGTGTGGTCATTGGCTAATCCATTTATTTATTGAAAATAATTAATTGTACATATTTGTAGGGAAGAGTTAAATATCAATACCTATCTACAATGTGTGATGATCAAATCTGGATAACTAGCATGTTCATTACCACAAAACCTAATAATTCCTTGTGTCCATTAAGCAATTTCTCACTAATCTTCGTCCCCTTTTCCCACCTCTAGTAAGTCATTGACTAACTCTGATTCATATGTTGTGAGAGGAAGTAACATGGCATTTTCTTGACAGAACATTTAGTTACCAATGGGAGACTCTCTAATGTTTTCTTTCTTCTATAATACTAACCAGTGAAATTCCAAATAACAACTGTTTAGTCAACCAGGGTCCCAGAGTGAGGACAACATGGAGCAGAGGGCCCAGCTGTAGCAGATAGTCTGAGTGAAAAATAAACTTTTTTTTTCTGCTTTCAAGTCACTGAAATGTTGATATTTGGGAATTCTTTGCTACTTGCAGCAAAAGCTAACCTATCCTGAGAGATGCGAAAATTAGAATTGATAAGTTGGGTGATGCTCCTCTTCACCTTATGAATTGGTTTATGGTCACTGATGAATTTGACATTGAAAGCTAGAAGGAGTATAATCTAAATCATGCAGTGTGGAAATAATAGTTAAATCAGTCAAAAACACTTTGAAAGGCAAATAATGTAACTTAGAAATATATAAATTTTCTAGAGATAATTCTTAGATTGCCATATGTCCTTGCTTCCTCATCTCTTGCTTCTTTTTCTCTCAACTTTATATTTCATAGACTTCTCTATCCTCACAAGCCATGCCTGGACCTCAGGTAGGAATTAACATACATTACCTAAAGACTGTGAACTTTTGGATGAGATTTATAAATTATTTGCCTTGGGAAGTGAGTGAGTTCATTTTTGCTGTCAAGCCAAATATTTGAAAGCCAGGAAAAATTTTATTGACCACAAAATATTTTTAATCTCCACATCCCGGCTCCATGATAGAATTGCAATTTGAGGGAGTCATATGACTAGTCTTATTTAGTGGGTTCTGAGTAAAAGTGTCATGTGTTACTTTCACAGGGGTTCGTAGAATAGCTGATGTGAAAACTTTAGAGCTTTCTTTCCCTCTGGCACAGAGATCAGCAACATTTCAGATACCTGTCGATCCGTTAGCCCAGGACTTATAGAACAACATAATACAGAGCTCCCAGTTGACCCACAGAGGACACATAGCGTGAGTGATAAATGATCTTTACTGTTGTAATCCATTGAGATTTGGGGTTGTTTATTGGGATCATAACCTAGCCCATGCTGATTTATGCAAGTGACAATAAAGGCCAAACATGTACAGTGAATGAAATTGCCTGGAAAAATAGATTGTGCTCTAGAAGACTACACCTTCAACAGAAGCAGAAAATGAAAGAAAGGAGAGGAGGAAACCCTAGGAGAATTTTCTGTCTCAGAAGCAATCTGAAAGGAATGCTTCAAGAAGAAGATAATGGTGAAGTGTCCACTGCTGCTAAGAGACCACATAGGAAAGAGGAATAAAAGTTTTTGGTGAATTTAGCAACAAAGTAGTCTTGATGAGCACATCAAGAAGTCTTTCATCGAACGAAGGAGACAAAGGCCAAAATAGTATGGATTGAGAAGTGAGTGGTAATTTGAAGAAATGAAGAGAGAAAATATGAGAGTACTTCAATAAGTTCATGGAAAAATTAAATTAATGGTAATATGAATATTTTCATGAGCTTTTTGAAGTACCCTCATATAAACAACTTCTTTGGAAAGCCTGGATAGAGGAGAGACTGAATGCAAACAGTTCAAAAGCATTCATCTTGAAAACAGGTTTTTCCTGACTCATGTCCAACATACGTCATTCTAATGGTAAAACGTATCTTACGAAGTACAATTATTTGTAATTCTGGTTGCTGAGGTGGGATAATCGCCTTTAATGCAAAATCTAAAGCACTTTATATTTGTGATTATCTAAAAAATCTGCTCTGTATTTATATTTTTATAAAGAGAAACATACACCTGCAAGTTTACAGCTAACACTTAACTTCAAGGGACACTGGCATATCCAAAGATTATTATTTAGACTTTAGTATGACAGCATCATGATCAAATTTGGTTCTATCAGGTACAAATGTGTTGTCCCAACAGAAAACATCACATAGTTTATTTATGGAAAAGACTACACTGGTCCTAGGTTGCTAAAAAAAAAAAAAAAAAAGTTATTCCATAAAAGCACGTTTGAGTCTTTTTCACTTTTATATTCCCTATGCCTAATGCCATGGCTAGAACATCATGGGTAAGCTATTGCAGAATCTGTCACTACATTCTGGGACTATCCTTTCAGTCAAAAATGATAATTGCTATTAAGCTAATTAGCAGCCTGTTAGTTGTTGATGAAATTGATAATCCCTACAATTTCAATAATTTCTTATTCAAATAATTTTTTGCAGGCATACAAAATAGAAGCCACTATCCAAGTGAAAGATACAGACTGCATGTACAGCTTTTAATTCCTGTTGTGCCTCTTTGTACGTACACATTTACACTTAAAGGCAGCAAGGGAACTATTTAGAATTTAATAACAATAGTAATTATTATAAAAATAATTACTATTATTATCATCAAATGCCTTAAATGTGCCAAATCAGTGCTGGGTGGATTACATATCTTAGCTCAAATCCTTTCAGTAAGCTTGAGTGGTAGGTGTTATAACTCCCATCTTACACACAAGAAGAAGTATAGTAGTCTAAGTCCATACAGAAAGCAAGTGACTGAGTTAGAGTGCTAACCAAGCACCCTATGTCACCAAAGTGCTGCCCATGAAGTTGTGAATATTTTTCATTACAAACACAAACATTCTTTCTTCTAGATGGTACAGGCCATCAGATTTTCAAGGGAATAGTCTCATTTAGCTTCATGAAAATTGCAGTATATTTTAGAAGTAATTCTACCTAGAGCTGGATGGTAGAAATTCCTTTTGGAGTCTGATAAGGATTGTTATTAAGGCCCTGAAGTAAAGTTTGATTATGTACCATTGACAAAAGAAATTCTAGAAGTAAAAGGCTTTATTTTTGACAATATTTTATTTATTTCAAAGGACCTTTTGAGGCTCACACAGTGGCTAAAATAACAATAATAAAAGTAATTGGAAACAACTTTTACAGTGAGATATATTAATGGGAGCAGCCAACCCTTTCCCATTCTCCTATTAATACTTATTCTTGTCTTTATATTAAAAGCTTTCAAATTTCTCTTGCTTGTACATAGGACACTCCTATTTTCTTCCCCATCCTGACATACATTATGATAATTTAACTTAAAAATGGATTATGACTAGAATGTGGCTTACATCCTAGCTTTGTCAATAACTCTCTCTTACCATGGGCAGGACTATCAAAAAATTACAGATGCTATTTTTGTAAAGCCAGCTAATGGAAACATTACTCTGAAATTCCAAAATTTGAAGTCCCCTCATAATGGCTGTACAATGTTATTGTCATGTGATAATGTTCATTATTATTCATTCTGTAGAGATTATATTTAATTGATAGTTACAATTCCAAGCACCAACCAAGTAAGCAGCTTTATATAGCAAAATGGCAGCACTTTTAAAATCAGAAAATGTGGATTAAAGTATTGGTAATGTATACATATGATTGTTTTTGATAAACCATAGAGCCCCTCTAAGCTGTTTCTCTATTTTCAAATATTAATACCTAATGCATAGAGTTGGGATGAGAATAAAATGAAAAAGCACCTTGCGAGTGGTAATTTCAAGTTTAGTAAACATGTGATGGAGGAGAAGTGGTGGAATAATGGGTACAAAACTATGCTATCTAAGGAAGACATACAAATGGTACATGAAAAAATGCTCAGCATCACTAATCACCAGAGAAATACAAATGAAAACCACATTGAGATATCATCTCACCCCAGTTAGACTGGCCATTATTCAAAAGACAGAGACTAACAAATGCTGGTGAGGATGCGAGGAAAGGGGTACTCTTCTATAATATTGGTGGGACTGTAAATTAGCACAGATATTATGGAAAACGGTATGGAGGTTTCTCAAAAAACTACAGATAGACCTACAATATGATACACCAACCCTACTCCTGGGAACATACCCAAACGAATGGAAATCATCATATCGAAGGGATACCTGCACTCCCATGTTCTTTGCAGCTTTATTTTCAATAGCCCAAATATGGAACCAACTTAAATGTTCATCGACAGATGACTGAATAAGGAAAATGTGGTATATCTACACAATGGACTACTACTCACCCATAAAATAGAATGAAATTCTGCCATTTGCAGCAACATGTGTAAGCCTGGAGAAAATTATGTTAAGTGAAATAAGCCAGACACAGAAAGAGAAATACCACATGTTCTCACTCCTAACTGGGTGCTAAGAAAGAAGGAAGGAAGGAAGGAAGGAAAGAAAGAAAGAGTGAACGAACAAACGAAAGAAAGAAAAGACCATAGCAATATGTAGAACTTTCAGAAGGAGAGAACGTACTAGAGAGCAGAGGATACTAGAGATGTGGGGGAGAGAGGAAGGAAGATTGTGGAGTGATAGGTTGGGTAAAGGGCACAAAGAAATATTACGATTTGTAATAATGAATATGATAATAAAAAAAACTATGCTATCTACCCTAATTAAATCACTGTGCAGCATATACATGTATCGGAACAACAGATTGTATTACGCAAATATGTACAAGTAAATGTTAAAATAAAAAATAAAAAAAATATTGAAAATAAATAAAACAGTACATATGTGATATATTATAACATGATAGATATTGTGCAAACAAAAAGTAGTTTCTATAATCAATAGCTGTCACTGTATTTCGTTAAAGTAGTTGTTTGTTGGCAAAATAAAGCTTTAACTTTTTTGTCCACTCTAAAACTCATGCTGTTCTACAAAATATGAAGTAAAGGTATGATAAAATCTCTACTTTTCAAATAAACAGAGAGATCTTGAAGCACAATTTGAGGAAGAGTTTAAATTTCCTTTTGACAAGGCCTAAATTTGTAATTCAGCAGATTTGTTTACCTAATAAAATTTTAATACTGTTATTATTATATTTACTCTAAATATACATTGAATAAGGATGATCATGGAGGATCTGGAGAATGCTCCTGGGAAGAAAATATAAATAAAAATAAAAAGATAAAAACAATAGTATTTATAGGTAGTAAAGCAATAATTATACTGGAAAACAGAGGCATTAGAAGTTGATTTCAATGAAAGACATATTTGAATTTAGCATCTCAAAATAAAGACATTTTGAAATGCACAACTGTAAAACCTAAAAAGTAGTATTAATAATCACCTAAAAATCCCACAAGTAAAATTGTTTCCTTATACGCTCTAAAAATCCTATCAAACAAAATCATTTTATTACTTAGGAATGTGGAATTCCAGCTTATGAATAGGTGTTTTACATTTCTGAGACTTTCCCAAATTTTACAAATATAAATCAAAATAAGCAGTATGTTATTTATTAATTACTCCAGCTTTGTCAACAGTATCTCTTACTGTCCTTTGCAAGGCCATCCAGATGATACAGAATGCAAAAGGAAGGGAGGTAAACATGCAGAGAAAATCCTGAGTCAAGGGCATTCCTGAATACTTAAAATGAATAATACCATTTTCATTAGATAATTAAAGTGATATAATTATGTTTTAAAAACGACAAATGAAGTAATATGCCCAGTTTCCCTAAGGCTACTGAGGTGTTTATTAAAAGCTGAAAATAATTCTCATTATTTTCTATTATAGTAAACAGCATTAATTTTGATATTGTCTGGAAATTAAAGAGTATGTGGGTATTATCTGGGATAAGGGTTTTGCAGTTAATCAAATGTCAAGAGACATTTTCTTTTCCAAATATTCACATTACATTTTTAGTATGGCAATCATGAATAATCACCAATATTTTCAATTCAGCCTTGCTTAAAAATATTATTAGAGAAAATTGGAAAGACAGAAGAGAAAAGAACTGTCTTTTGGGGGGTCTAGAAAAAAAACCAACAGCTGAATGATAATCAAATTCTAATGGTTTCCTTAATTATTTATCCTTAATTAAAATAAAATGTATTTATGTTTTAAATATCTTCAATACTCTTCTGGGCTAAAACTTCAATCCCCGAGATGTGTTTTGTTTAATTTATTGAGGAAGTATGACCCAGGCAGAGTTGATATATAAATAAACAACAGAAAACAAGATGCACACAGTACATAATCCCAGGAAACTTTCAGGCCACACAGAATCAGTTCATTTGAGCAATTCAATCCAAATAATCAGTTGGTGTAGTATAATTGAAGTTCACCAAGGAAAATGCAAAATATAGAAGAGAATTTCCCATTACTTTTAGTGTCAAGATCCCACTGAATCTATTCAACTCTGTCAAATACTGTCCTTGAACTATGTCACATATACAGCTTCGTGTGTCTTAGTTTTACTTGTAATCATGCATCAAAAATAAAATTACATCAATAAAGAAAATCTTAAGTGAGAAGAAATTCTAAATCCTGCTTTGTAATCATTTCTAAAAAAGAATTATGAAAATCATAACAGGAAGTCTTCCTGCTT
Source organism: Cynocephalus volans (assembly GCF_027409185.1). NCBI lineage: Eukaryota > Metazoa > Chordata > Mammalia > Dermoptera > Cynocephalidae > Cynocephalus > Cynocephalus volans. The sequence goes on along the minus strand of NC_084478.1, from coordinate 39,081,272 downwards.
AGAGTCACCAAAATGACCAGATTTCATGAAAACTAAGTTGCCAACCAATGAACATAAGATGCACAACCATCTCCTGTGTAACGATAAGAAAAAATGAAATGCTGCTCATTAAAAGATGACACACCATAGATTGTCAGATTAAATCCTGATTTCAGAGATGTTAATGTGTGCTTAGAATTGACGAAATATGTTAAAGTTTTTTTTGTTTGTTTGTTTGCTCACCCTCATTATATAAAATATTTAAAAATTGGCCCAATGGAAGTTCACAACAAGTAAGCTTATTCAATTATTTAAACTCAACCTGATTCAATAAATTAGAAAACTATTAGAAAATTATTGTTCCACCTGTAAAATTCCAGAGAACGGACTATTGGTAAGTATAAACACAACTGTGGTATGATTTATAAACTTTAAGTAATTATCAGCCTAAGTAACTAAATAAAACACGGCGATTGGTTGGCTAAAACGTTAAAAAGATAAAGATGGCTTAAGATGGTGAGCCTCACCAGACTGGTTGCTGAGGTTAAGAGGCAGCTGGGGTTATAATTAAAAAGAGGAAGATTGTTGATCCAGTCATTGTAGCTTATTTTTGTTAACTAGTTACAGTATTACAAGTCACATGTTCCAGTAGTACATTGTTTAGTTGGTAGAAAGTTTAGTTTGATATTTAAAGTGATAACCTTCTTTACTCCAACCAATTCCTCAGTCTCTCAAAGTAGAAAGTTCTGCCATTATCTATGGTTTTGTTTTGTTCTGTTCTGTTCCTAATTTCAGAGACAAGGGAAGAACCAATGGGACACACAAAACATCTCGTTTTAAAAGAATAGCATAGTTAACAGTTATGCTTATCAATGTGCGATTAATTTAGAAATTAAAACCACAAGTTTAAAACTTTCATTTCCTCTCTAAGCTTAAGATTTAGTCAGTATTTAATAATTAAAAGCATCACACATTTATTAAAACCTTACAAAACCCTACAGAGGGTTAGGTACTTAGCTCATAACTGAGGACCAGAAAGTAAATAAAACATGATTTCTATAGTCAAAAATAATCCCAAATTTATGGACATGTCAACAACCACATATATGACATTTTGTTCCACTTATAGTGATTATTTGGCTTCTAACAATTCACTATTATCCAGAAAAAGAAATCAGTTTCCTTGCTTTTTCTTCTTGATAAACTGGAAAATAGGATAGAAAGTATTAGAAGTCTATTTAGTTTAGAATAGATTAGTACTGGTAGAGTTGTAACACAGTAAATGGCATCAGGAGTTATACAGTATTTTACAACATAAATGCAGAAGAGAAAGTGCTTTTTTTTGTAGAAGTGGCTTTGAGGATATTTAACATGATGAAGAATGTCCACAAACCAACACACATATGACAACTTATCCTACCATCATTTCAAACAAATTATCAAGGTATTAAGAGAGAAAATGCTGAAATCACTTTCATCAGATATTGGGTAGAATGCTGTGAATACTGGACTTTGACTCAAATATGTGAGCTTCATATTGCAGGACCACCATTTATTCTGAAAATTCACTTTACTTTTCCAGTCTTAGCTGCCCCTATGAAAAGGACAACAATGAAGTAAGACAACATATACAAAAGTCGCTTGTAAATATAACAATGATAAAGTGCCATTTTTCCATGAGTGAAAATACTTGTCAATAAGAAAATCTAGGGCTGGCCGGTTAACTCACTTGGGGCAATGTGGTGCCGTAACACCAAAGTCAAGGGTTTGGATCCCACTACTGGCCTGCCACCAAAAATGAAATAAAATAAAATAAAATAAAATAAAATAAAAGAAGAGAAGAGAAGAGAAGAGAAAAGAAGAGAAGAGAAAGAAGAGAAAAGAAAAGAAATGAAAAGAAAAAAGAAGGAAGGAAGGAAGGAAAGAAGGAAGGAAGGAAGGAAGGAAGGAAGGAAGGAAGGAAGGAAGAAAGAAAGAAAGAAAGAAAGAAAGAAAGAAAGAAAGAAAGAAAGAAAGAAAGAAAGAAAGAAAGAAAGAAAGAAAGAAAAGAAAGAATCTACAAAGATTCACAAGAAGCAAGAAAAGGGTGTATAATAAGTTTCTCTCTGCATGTTTTTCCTTGAAGAAGAAGAGGCCAAGCTGTGGTAGACAGAAAAATGGCCTCCAAAGAGGTCCGTGTCCAAATCTCTGGAACCTGTGAACATGTAACTTTACATGGGAAGAGATTTTGCAGACGTCAGAATAGATGTGAAGGTGAAAGCAGACTTCAGAGGGATGTTATTGCTGGCTTTGAAGATAAAAGGAGCCTAGAAGCCAAAGAATGCAGGCAGCTTCTAGAAGCTGGAAAAAGAAAGAAAATGATTCTTCCCTAGAGCCTCCAGAAAAGAATGCAGCCCTATCTACACCTTGGTTTTAGCCCAGAGAGACCTATGTCAGACTTCTGACCACCAGAACAGTAAAATAATAAATTTGTGTTGTTTAAGCCACTGTGTGTGATTATTTATTATAGGAGCCAAAGGAAACTAATTCACATGCCATGGAAGAATGTATAGTTGGATTCTAGCCCACTGAACTATAACCACAGGTCAATGTGATATTAAGCAAGTCCCCTCCGATTTAAGGTAGGTGAGTTGAACTAAAGTGATCTCTCAGGTCTCCTCCACTTCAAAAATCTTATTTTTAAATACACGAACTACTTTCCTTCTCTTTTTCCATCTTTCCTACCTCCTTCCCTCCTTGAATCAAAAAGAGCTATTTCCTCTCCACTGTAGTTTATGTTTCAGGAAGAAGATAATTCCTTGTACTATCTGGTCTGTTAAAAACTACTAGGGAATAAAGAAGCCCACTTACCCTGATAAGCCATGCCAGCTGCTTTACTTCCCTAACAATAAGTAGGGAACTTCTGTTGTCCACTCCAATTTTCTCTGAGTTCTATTTTCCAGGTTTCAAAATACACAGGCAGAAGTTATACAGGAATCCAATATGAACTCAAGGCCCGTAGGTAGTAGTTTTATGGACAATTAAATGTAAAAATGCCCTTATCAAGATGACTCCTTTAAAGAAGGTGTTCAGTTCTAAGATTATAAGAATTTAAGATTTGTCATCCCCAATTACAAACTAGGGAATTTATAGGAATCTGTGGTTTCTCTAGGTAAGACCACTAACACATTCAACCTTGAATCAAAAGGGTCAGCTAACCCACATATAACAATAGCCAGCAGCTAAAAAGTATATCTGTGCTTTCTTCAGCTTTAAATTGTATCAGTTTTTAACAGAAGTCTTGAATTAAAGGAATAAGATGACTGGAGGATTAAGCTTTTAAATATTTAAACATCAAACTTTAAAGATTTAATAAATAATAAAATTAATAATAATAAAACCAGTGATTATTCAAATATGTTAAAATAATAACTTAAAGTTTTTATTTTTAAATAGTAAGGAAACATTATATTACTATAAAATAACTCATATTCTTGTGAAAGAAGGCTACAAAAGTTCTATGGTTAAGATTACCCAGCAATTCCACTCCTAGGTATATACCCCAAAGAATTGAAAAGAGGTATTCCAACAAATACTTCTACATAAATGTTCATAGCAGCACTATTCACTACAGCCCAAAACTGGAAACAACTCAAATGTCCATCAATAGATGAATGAATAAACAAATGTAGAATATACACAATGGAATATTATTCAGTGATAAAAATAAGAAAGTACTAATACATGTTACAAACATGAATAAACCTTAAAACATGCTAGGTGAAAGAATCCAGACACGAAAAGTCAGATATTATATGATTCCATTCATGTGAAATACCCAGAATAAGAAAATCCATAGAGATAGAAAGCAGATTAATGTTTGCCAGAGGCTAGTGGGAAGGAAATGAGAAATGACTTAATGCATATGCTGTTCCCTTTTGTGGTGATGAAAATGTTTTGGAACTAGATAGAGGTGATGGTTGCACAACACTATAAATCTACTAAATGCCACTGAGTTGTTTAGGGTTTTTTTTTCAGCTTTATTGAGATACAATTGACAAATAGGAATTGTATATATTTGAGGTGTTCCACTTGATGTTTTTGTGATTTTTTATTGAAAAATAAATGATTATACACATTTACAGAGTAGAGTTGAATATCAATGGCTGTGTACAACGTGTGGTGATCAAATCAGGATAATTAGCATGTTCATAATTAGAAACCATAATCATTCCTTGTGTCTATTAACCAATTTCTCACTGCAATGATCACCACAATCGAATTAATTAACATATCCACCACCACCTCTCAGTCGCCATTTTCTTTCTCTGTGTGTATGTTAAGAACTAGCTCCATTGCTGTACATTAGATTTCCAGAACTTATTAATCTTGCTTAGCTGAAAATTTGTACCTTTGACCAACAGCTCATTTCCTCCTGAGCCCTCACCCCTGGAAAGTCTTATTCTACTCTCTGCTTTGACTATTTCAGATTCCACATATAAATAAGGTCATTCAGCAATGGTCTTTCTGTGTCTGCCTTATTTCTCTTAGCATAATGTCCCCCAGGTTCATCCATGTTGTTGCAAATGAGAGGATATTCTTCTTTTTAACAGCTGAATAATATTCTATTGCATATATACACTACATTTTATTTATCCATTTGTCCAAAAATAAAAATAGGAAACATCACAATGGATGTCTCAGAAATAAAAGAGGATTGTGAGGGACTATTATGAACAGTTATATGCCAACAAATTGGATAACGTAGAAAACATGGATAAATTCCTAGAAACATACAACCTACCAAAATGGAATCAAGGAGAAATAGAAAGCCTGAATGGACCAATAACAAATAAGGATATTGAGTCAATAATCAAAAAACCTTCCAACAAAGAAGAGCACAGAAGCAGTTGACTTCACAGGTGAATTCTACCAAACATTCAAAGCATTAATAGCAATCCTTCTTAAACCCTTCCAAAAAACAGATGAACTAATTTTTAGAGGCCAGTATCACCCTAATATGAAAGCCAGACAAAGATAGAAGGGAAAAAAAAAAAAGACTACAGGCCAATATCCCTAATAAATATAGATGTGGGCCGAGCCTGTGGCGCACTCGGTAGAGTGCTGCGCTGGGAGCGCGGCGACGCTCCCGCCGCGGGTTCGGATCCTATATAGGAATGACCGGTGCACTCACTGGCTGAGTGCCGGTCATGAAAAAACGACAAAAAAAATAAATAAATAAATAAATAAATAAATAAATAAATATAGATGTGAAAATCCTCAACATAATACTAGCAAACCAAATTCAACAGCACATTAAAAGGATTATACACCATGACCAAGGGAGATTTATCCTGAGGATGAAAGGACTGTTCAACAATGCAAATCAATCAATGTGATATACCACATTAACAAAATGAAAGATAAAACTACATGATCATTTCAATAGGTATGGAAAATTAACATGACAAAATTCACTATCCATTCATGATAAAAACTCCCAGAAAAAAAGGTAAAGAAGAAATTTACCTCAATACAGTAAAGGCCATATATGAAAATTCCACAACTAACATCATCATCAATGGGGAAAAACTGAAAGTTTTTCTGCTAAGACCTGGCACAAGGCGAAGATAACCACAATCACCACTTCTATTCAACATAGTACTAGAAATCCTAGCCAGAGCAATATGATGAAAAAAATAAAAATAAAAAAGCATTAAAATCAGAAATGAAGAAGCAAAATTATCTGTTTGCAGATGACATGATCATATATGTAAGAAATCCTAAAGACTCAACAAAAAGAAAAAATGTTAGAACTAATAAACCAATTCAATACAGTTGCAAGATACAAAGTCAACATACAAAAATTACAGTCACTTCTATACACTAACAATGAACTATCCAAAAAGGAAATAACAACAACAAAATAACCAAACAATTCCATTTGCAATAGAAACAAAAGAATAAAATATTTAGTAATAAACTTAACCAAATAGGTGAAAGATTTGTACACTAAAATTAAAAACACTAATGAAGGAAACTAAAAAAAAAAAGTCAAAGTCATAAAGGCATTCTCTACAGAAAGAGGAAAACAATTGTAAAATTCATATGGAAGCACAGAAGACTCTAAAGAGCTAAAGCAATCTTGACCAAGATGAGCAAAGCTGAAGGCATTGCACTTCCTGATTTCAAAACATATTACAAAGCTACAATAATCAAAACAGTATGTCAATGACATAAAACAAGCGTTAAGACCAATAGAGCTGAATAGAGAGCCCAGACAGATCCCCATACCAGCCAGCTGCAATAATAAATAAATAAATTAATAAATTAATTAATTAATTTTTTAAAAAAAGACTAGAGATCCCAGAAGTCAATCCACATATTTATGATCAACTGATCTTCAACAAGGGTGAGAAAAACACAAAATGGGAAAAGGATAGTCTTTTCAATAAATGGTGTTGAGAAAATTGTATATCCACATGCAGAGGAACATACCAAAAGGAACAAAAATCATCCTGTTGAAGGGATACCTGCACTCCTAGGTTCATCACAGCTCTATTTGCAATAGTCAAGATATGGAACCAACCTAAATGTCCATTGATGGATGACTGGATAAGCAAAATGTGGTATATACACACTGCTCTGCCATAAAAAAGAACAAAATGCCATTTCACAAAAAAAAGAATGTCATTCACAGAAACAAGGATGAGCTTGAGAAAATTATGTTAAGTGAAATAAGCGAGGCACAGAAAGAGAAAAACTGCCTGTCCTCACTTATAAGAGGAAGCTAAGAAAGAAAAAAAGAAAGAAAGAAAGAGAGACCACAGTAATATGTTGAACTTTCAGAAGGAGAAAACAGAACTGTGGTTACTAGAGGTGGAAACGGGGCAGGGGTAGGGGGCTAGGGAGAAATTGGATAATGGACACAAAGAATGATTAGGTTTTGTAATCATGAGTATGCTAATAATCCTAATTTGCTCATCACATATTGTACACAAATACCAATAGTCAACTCTGTACCCCATAAATATGTATAATCAATTATGTTTCAATAAAAAAATACCAATTTTTAAAAAATATTGAACACGTATTTCACAACATATACAAAAATCAACTCAAAGTGGATTAAAGACGGAAATGTAATACCAGAAACTGTAAAACTACGAAAAGAAAACACAGGAAAAAAATCTTCTTGATATTGGTTTTGGCAATACCTTTTTCTATATTACACCAGAAAACCAGGCAACAAAAGCAAAAATGAAGAAGTAGAATAGCATCAAACTGAAAAGCTTCTGCACAGCAACAACCAACAGATTAAAAAGACAACCTACAAAATTAAAGAAAATATTTGAAAACCATGTAACTTATAAGGGGTTAATATACAAAATGATAAGGTACTCATACAACTCAATAGTGAAAAAACAAATAATCCTATTTAAAAATGGGCAAAGAATATGAATAGATGTTTCTCCAAAGAAGACATACAAATGGCCAACAGGTATATAAAAAGATGCTCAGCATTACTAACCATCAGAGAAATGCAAATCAATACCACAATGAAATATTACCTCACAATTGTTAGAACGGCTATTACCAAAAAGACAAAAAATGACTAGTTTTGAAGAGAATGTGGGAAAAGGAAACCTTTGAACACTGTTGGTGGGAATGTAAATTGGTAGAGCCATTATGAAAAAAAGTATGGAGGCTCCTCAAAAAAGTAAAAATAGAACTGCCTTATGATCCAGCAATCCCATCTTTGGGCATCTATCCAAAGGAATGGAAATCTGGATCTAGAAAAGATTTCTGCACTCCCATCGTTCATTGCGAAGATATTGCATACTGAACTGTACATTTTTAAATGGTTAATTGTATGTTATGTGAATTTCTTTTTAGCCCTACCATTCATAATGTAGCCTTTGGCGAGTTATTTAATCTCTCTGCTCAACTTTCAGGGTTAATGTGAAGATTAAATGAAATACTACATTAACAGTACCTGACATATAGCAGAGTATTGAAAAACTGAAACTTTCCATTTCTACACATTTTTTCCTATATGGACTATTGGGACTTTAGAATATGAATTTATAAATATAAATAAGCAGGAAGAAAAAAAAAAGAAGGATGACGAGGGAGGAACAGGAGAAAGTGGAGGGAGGAGAAAAAACATGACATTGCTATGCAGCTTGTAGAAATTTACTCTGAGGATGTACTCAGAAGGCTATCTTCTAAAGCATTCATTACACATAATGTCTCATAGAAATGTACACATCTTAGTGTTGTTGGTATCAGAGGAAAATGTGAAAACCAAGTGTCCATCAGTAAGAGATTGGTTAAGTAAATTAAGACGCATCAATGATCAATTCAATAGATTAATATGCAGCCATTACAATCATGAAACAGATTCATATTCAAATGACAGTGAAAGATGTCTATGCTGTATTGTGGGGAAGGGGGGTAGAAGCCAGTTTTAAAATTGTATACATCCCATAATCCCTTTTAAATCACATATAAACACACAGAAAAAGACTGTCAGGATATGCAAACAAAATGTAAACATCTTTTAATGCTGTAAAGATGACACTTATACTTTTATGATAAGAAATACAATAAAACCATATTTATTTTGGAAAAAAATGATGTACTAAAGAAGTTTTAATAATATGCCTTTCTTATTATCAAACATTGTATAAATTTAGTTGCTTTTTTATAAGTAAAATAATTTATCTGTGTTCCCCCTCTATATCTGATGTATAAGACTTTATAAAATAATTAGTCTTTTATAGCACAGAATTCTTCTTTGTAAGAAATACATGATTTATTAGTTGTGTGACTTCTGAAAAATCACTTAACTCCTGCACATCAAAATGATGAGCAGCTGAGTTATATAATTCGTTCAGGAATATCAGTCTGTCACTAGGCATAAGAGAAAAAAAAATCAGGGTCATGATCCAAATCCTTAGACCTAGAGCACATTAGTTAATTTCTCTAAGAACAACACAAGCCCTTAAAAAACGCACAATCCTATAGTAAGTGTTCTTGATATGCACACAGAAGATAAAAGGTTATTGCATAGTGCAGCACATCCGTATGAACTTTTAAACACTTTCCTTCCCTAAGTATTCAATCTGTGATGAAGCTGACATTCTTTGATAGACCAGGAAAATGTGTACATTGTATAATGATCAATATACTAATTATACTGATTTGAGCATCACATATTGCACACGTATTGATATTTAATGTGGTACCCCACAGATATGTACTGTCAGTTATGCTTCAATAAAAAAAAATAAATAAATAATAAATACAGATGTTAATTCTTTCTACAATTTAATCCTAATTTTTAGATTTTTAAAATATTTTAAAAATACTTTAAAATCATTTTAGCAGCTAAATTTAGAGGATTAAGCAATGCAATGAAAATGTGGTGGATTAAAAACTAAGTGTGGTGGGAAAAAATTAAGTATGGTGATTATCATTTAAGATATTTCAGCAGTCAAAAATTTCCATTAACTATCACAGAGCTGAGTTGTAATTGATCCTTTCTATCAAAGTACTGTGTTAACAATTACTACTGATTCAAAAGGTAGTAGGACATTACATGAAGTCAGATACACTCACGCAGCTAATGAATGGAATGTGGTTACCATAATGTACCCCAACGAATTGAACTTCTACATGGTATTGGAACCTGCAGCAGCCCAGATATGCATTCTTTGTCATAAAGAGTTTAATCAGCACAATCTAAGCATTACTGTTTGTGTATTTGTCCTTATATAATTTCTAATTATTTTCATGTATGACTGTTATCCTCAACATAGCTATAGTTTATTAAGGGCAGGTCCCTTTATACTTCTTCTTACTACTGTCCCATCTAGTATTGACTTCCTTATCCCACCCCCATATTCTACATATTAGTTAGCAAAATGCTGGATATATGATAAATGGTCAATGTATTATGTTATATGTAATGTATGCTATATGTAGTACTATAGGTAATGTATTATCCTGAATGCTATAGGTACTGCATTACGCTACATGTAGTGTATGTGTAATGTGTGCTAAATGTAATACTATATGTAATGTATTACGCTCAATGCTATATGTATTGGCTTCAGTTAAAATAGTGAGAGTATATAAGCAGCAAATAGGTCTTGTAATGCAGCTTGTCTCTCAGGCTAACAGTAATCTCTATTTATAACAACTCACTGAGGCTTGGCAAACATACACAGAATGGCTGACATGCTCAAGGAACCATTACATGACAAGTTAGAGAAGCAGTGACGGTCAAAAAAGGTGCTTTAAAGCTGACCTGAAGCAATAATCAGCCACAATGTATATCGACAAAATAAAATTAAAAAAAAAAAAAAAAAAAAAAAAAAGCTGACCTGAAATGTACCTTTGAACATTATTATGGAACTAGGATGGATTAGCAGCAAAAAAACATTCAGTGTAGACTGTAGAAAGAAGAATGGGATGACCCATTTTAAACATTTAAAGCCCATAAGTCTAAGAGGAAGAAACACCAAGAAAACAACTCCACACTGCTGCAACTGTAGGTCAAGAATGGTCTTTCCCAAATGGTGGCATATTATTATGATTAGGTATCTAATGATTGTAGCCACACACCATGCACACCCACTACTAAAGACAGTATGTCCATCTTCCCATAATCTTGAATCATTACTTATGAATTTCTCTACATACAACAACCAGGCTATATTTTTTAGTGTTTGTACAGTGCATTAAAATAAAACTAAAATATATGTGTTTCTTATTTGTTTTAAATCCACATTGCCAGGTCCACTGACCTGTGGATTTAAGTGTATAAAATGTGCACACATTGCATATGTGATATAAAACTAGAGCTGAATATTTTTCAAGTACGATGAGTTAATTTTGGCCTAACAAATTCTTAATAAATCATGCATACCACAAAACTTATATGCTCTCTAACTTTAAAAAGCATTAAGAGTTTTGAAATATTCTTTTCTGCAAGCCATTAAAACATAAATTTGCTTTGAGCAAAGGAAAAAAGTAATAATTCTGAAGTGGTTATTTTTATTTTTAAATAAATATATCTCCAAGAGGACCATATTTTCCAAAACCAAAATCAGGACTCATAGCTTGAGATTCAGGTAAATAATTCAGACTATTTGAAAATTAGAACACTTAAAACACATCTAGGATAAATGCCATTGCACCTATTTTAATTTAGATAACTAAAACCATTGATATATCTAAAATACTCCTCCTTCAAAATATTTTGTTGGCACAAAGTCGGTAAAGAGAAAGGAATTATGATAGTTGTTTTCATCACTATATCCCCAAAGTCTATCTCCATACTTGACGAATAGTACGCATTTAAATTATATTCCTTCATTGAGTGAATGGGGAAGAAGGAGGGGCGGTGGGATTGTGTGTATGTGAGAGAGAGAGAGAGGGAGAGAGAAATTTTTCCACAATACAAAAGAAGTACTTTGGTCAACAGGAGGCATTTGAATGTTGCTTTTTTTTTTTAATCTTACTGAGCCCCCAAATAATGAAGGAAATAGTCATTAGAAAAGAAGAAAATATGTGACTAGAAAAAATAACTGCATTAGCCAACTGTTAAGCTAAATAAGCTTCGATTTATTTTGAGAAGTCAATACAATTTTTAAAGTAGTTATTTAACTAACAAAAAAACCCACACTGTGTGATTTCAAAATGAAATGCAAAGGACAATGGTCTGGTTCAGTGTTAATCTAATACAATGCACCTTCAACACTCTGAAAGAAATAACTGTGTTTCTTGATTACTCCCCGCCCCCCCAAAAAGAAGATTCTCATTTGACTGCACAGACTCAGCTAAAAATGCAGATTCATCACACATTTTAAAAACTGAAAACATACACAGGGATTTCACAGTTCCAAACTTCCAATAAAATAAATAGCATCTATCCTTATGGCCAATGTTAGTCCTAGGTAATTTGTGAAATAGGTACATCCATTTACTCATTCACATATTCAACACTGAGGATCAATGTTGAAGGCACTCAGGTGTGGGGAAAACAGTGGACAACAAGAGTCATGGATCATGCCCTCAAAGACCTCGGTATCTCAGTTAATCATGTCTCATCTCGTATCTTCCCCTATCAGGGGACCAGTGCTAGTGTGCTGCTCAGCTCCCTCTAGTCACAGAGGACAGTGATCAGGGCAATGGCCTATAACTAAGATATACACCACTGAATGTGCTACCAACCCAGAGTATTGGTCTGTTAAGAAGGGACCCTGGAAATGAGGAAGTAGAACGCCCACAGGAATGAGTAATTTTTAAAAGGATTGAAGTGAAGAGTCCCAAGCAGGACACTGGAAATAAAGAATTGCTTTCAAGTGGGTGGCAGGGCTGGCAGGTAGTTATAACTGTTGTACTCCCACCAGAACACAGGTGGTAGATATGAGGAGCATGACCCACAGGCAGGAAATAGAATTAGTAGAAGTTAGATAGGATGCCAGGAACCTGTTCCAAGAAGAAAACTGGACAGAAAGAAAGGCAGGTGAAATTAGGTATGAGCAGCGGCAGTGGGCTTAGCTATGAAAGGCATGGGAAGGAAGAGAAAGAGGAATCAAGGTTCCCCAAGGCATCACTGCTCCTATTAGGTGGTCATTAAATCTTTGTTAGAGCAAACCACTTCCCCAGGAGGAAAGATACCAGCCCCTCTCTAGCTTTTATCTTTTCATTCACTCATTTAGCAGCTTTTAACTAAGTGATCAACAAAGTTATGTCTCTCATGGTAACAAGACGCCCTTCATTTATCATGTTAAGTAGTCATATAAAAACCATCCTAATTTTATTTTTAATAGTCATTTCTTGCTTCGCTAGATAAAACACATGGGGATGTGTCTGGTTTACAAAGTTCAATTATAAGGTCTGAGGGATAAACTCAGTATCATGAACATTTGAAAGTGTAATTTGTCTTTAGAACTGTTCTTAATACCATCATACCCATACAGTTACAAATGTTGATATTTAAGCCTGTAGAGACAATGTTCTTGCAGGCGCAAAAACACTACTGAATATAAATTATTTTCAATAAAAGAAAAGGCTATAATTTTTCTTAGTTAGAACAGACCATGTCAGAAGACGAAAATAGAGAAAAGCTAACCAAATTGCTTACAATTGTCATCCTGAGAAAGGTGAATCAATTTAACACTGTGCTCTGAATACTATAAAACTCGTTTAGGAAAGCACTGGAAAATAAATAAATCCCAGCGCAGAACTACTGGTTTCCATCATATTTCGCATTACGTTGGCTAAGCAGAGAAAACAGTTCAGTAACTTCAATGCTGCCACTGAAAAATGCCCACGTACTAAGGATCTGTAGGATGGCCCAGATCCCGGTCTAGTATTTCTGGAAGAATAAGTTATTGGAAAAAGAGGTTTTTAATTTCTCCAGCCAAAATAAATTTCTTTGCTGACCAGATGCATTAAGCTTCTACAGTTTCTTCATGCAGATTCTCCTCTTGTTCAGTAAACGTAGCCCAGACAGCGCTTCTGAATGATTTTTATCATTGTGCTACCCAGCTGGACTAGAAATCCAGACATTTTTGTCATCATAGTTCGTTGGTAGACATCACAGCCAACTGGGGAAAACTATAATAATTTCAACATAGCTGTTGAGTAACACATGAGCATTGGACTACCAGCTCAGTGTACCTTTACAATACAAAAATTGTAAAGGACAAAATGCGTATTGAATGCAGTCAGTAGCATTGTTTTTACTATTAAATATGTCCATGTCCTTTTTGCTGGCAGTTGTGTTGGAACAAATTTTACAATTTTTGTTTAGTTTGGATACAAAATTATAACTAGGATACTCCATTTAGCAGTTAGAAAATATGTGGGGCCCCTGAAATTAAGTTTTCATTATGATTTCAAGACATAATTTGAAATAAGCACGTCTCTTTGTCCTTTTGGTTTATTTGTTAATATGTATACCAGTTTTTTTAAATGAGCCCTTTTGAAGGACTTGAGGAAAAAACATAACTGTAATTCATGAACAAGTGAACCAGTGTGGGCACTTAAGGAAGCTAAAGGCTTAGACTTCAGGAGAACTTAATTTTACTTAATCAATGCTATTGACTGGGAATTGTGACCATAGGTATTCTTTTTCAAGTGTGCACATGGAAATTCAACGTTTGTAGTTTAGTTCTTTTCAGTATCATACCTTGTGTAGTGGACTGAATTATGTCCCCCCAAAACTCACTGAAGTGTGAATTGTGTCCCCCAAGTTTCATATGATAGAAACTTGGCCCCCACTGTGATTGTTAAGAGGGTGGGGATTCCTATTATGGTAATTGGAAGTTGGCACCTTGAAGAGGTGATTGGATTGTAGGACTGTACTCTGCCTTAGAGAATGGATTAAAAATGGTGTTTGGGGCGTGGTTCTGAGGGCTTTAAAAGAAGAGAGGAGAATCTCTCTCACTCTCTTTGTCTCTCTCTCTCTCTCTCTACTCTCTCTGCATTCACCATCTTGCAATGTGAGACCTCTGGGTCACTGATGCCACCACCAGATGGACTTTGGACTTTCCAGCCTCAGAAACCATAAGCAATAAATTTCATTTTCTTATAAATTGCTCATTACTGTGTATTTTGTTATAAGCAACAGAAACGGACTAACACACCTTGGCAACAGTGATTTGAATAATCTCCATAGGCATATCATTATCATTATGGTATGTCTGGTAATTAGGATATTTAGAATTCATCTCATCTTATAATGTTTGTGAATCTATTTTGTTTTTAAGTTATAATATGGGATTGTTTCCTACAAAAAAAAAAGTTGTTGTTATACATGTGTTTTTGGTTAGGGGCAATAACTCTTCAAGAGTTTAAGTGACTTACTCAAGTTTATTATTAGAAGATAGTATAGTTGTAGCTGGGATCCAGTTACTCTGATTCCATCCCCTATTTTGATTTCATTACACTGTGATGCTTCTTAACTGAGTACAAGGGGCAATTTTGCTATACTGTGAAAACTATGAGGGTCCAAATAAACGTAGAACATAAAATTACAAGTGCAGACTACAGAAAGACTCTAAATTTTTTTCCCCCAGTATTACAGATGAGGTTGGCTCTTAGCTTTACTGTCAGCCAAACAGTTCTACTTTTCCCAATTTCTCAGCCTTAAGGAAACGAAATCTATTCTAGTTGACTACCCAGACAAAATTACAAGGCTCTAGTTGAAATTAAGGGTCACTAATAGTACTTTTTAAGATCTTTCCATGCACCAGAAACTTTACAAGGTTCTGGTATACATGAAGATTAAGACACAGTCTTGGCCTTGCTTTAACGAGAGAGCGACCAACTTGTCTCAGATTGCCTGGGACTTAGCAATGAAAGTCCTGCTTTCTGGAAAACCTCTCAGGCTTGGGCAAATGGGATGGTTGGTCATCCTACTGTCAAAATATTTTTGGTCTAGATTGGAGTTGTGACGTAAATAAGCAATTAGCACAGCACCGAAGTGTTTATAATGGTGATATTCTTAATGTCTGTGGAAACAAAGCAGAGATTCTCCACATGCGCTTTAGAAACTTTTAACATTTATCCATAAAATCCATATTTGTAGAATTTCTCAGAATTGCACCCTTTCTAGCCTCAGCAATGTTTCCAAGTTCACCTTTTAATTTTCTGCACTAAAATTAACTCAATTATTATTATTTCCTAATTCTCTTCCACTTTTTGGGCACATTTCAGTTATGTTGCTCTACCTGTAACCATCACATCTTCCAGCTATTCTTAAGTCTAACATGTCATATTCCCTATTATCATTTCTAATAAATTACTAGCCCACCTCACCTTAGCAGACGACCTGGAATAAATTAGCGCTTAAAAGATAGTTTGTTGAATAAATGACTCAGCATTTTAAATATCTATATTTATCTACAGCATGGATAAGTGTGTTGGACAAAGTCCATCTTTGTTCAACATAACAGATAAGGGCAATATTTATGAGTGCTTCCTGATTGTCAAGTATTTGTCAAACACTTAAGTTTCCTCATTTAATCCTCTTAACCACTTGCTGTAGACTGGATGCCCCCCCCACAACTTCATTGAGGCTTAATTCCCACTGTAACTGTTGAGGGTGGGAAAACCTATTATGGTAATTGAAAGGTAGGGCCTTGAAGAGTTGATTAGATTGTTGGACCATGCCATAGTGAATGGATTAATAATGGTGGTCATGGGTGCTGTTCTGAGGGCTTTAAAAGGAGAGTGCATGAGGAACTATCCTATGCTCTCTCTGCTCCATCATTTTCTACAATGTGATACCCCACCAACACTGTCACCACCACCAAGGACTTCACCAGTTGTGTTCCTTGGAATTCAGATTTCCCATCCTCTGAAACTGTAAGCAATAAATTTTATTTTTCTATAAATTACCCAGTTCTTTGTATTTTTTAGTAAGCAACAGAAGTGGACTAATACACCACTATAAGAGAGAATGAATATTATTATCCTTGTTTTATAAAAATGTAAAACAATCAGAGAAGTTAAGTAAACAGATCACTGGTATAAGAGAAATTCAGTGCCAGGTGTATTTTAGGACAAATCTCATGACTATGTTATGCTTTTTCTGGCCCACAGTATATTGAATATTTTCATAACTGGAGGATAACATAATAAGGTAAGTAGTTTCCAATACAAGCATTTGCCAATACAGAACTTCAAGTAGGAGAAATAGGGTATCGCAAAAGTTGGGATGAGTATGGCTATTTGGAATCTAAGAAAAGGAATTTATGACACTAGATCAATAATCCAAGACACTATAGCCATATGCAATTTATATACAAAGCTGGGAACACAAAACTGAAGAAGACAGTTTTTTCAGATTCTCAGCCTTGAATCCAGTCTCACTACCAATTAATGCCTAGAAAAAAAACCCTTATGAATTTTCATAACAACATTCAAGCCACCCCCAAATAAATATGCAATTTAATTAAAACAGAATGATTGCAATGCAAACATTGCCTCAAGGCAAGCTGCTTTTCTCCCATGCCCAAACCATTCCCCGAGCAATATCTAACTACATAGAAATTCTAAAGCTACCATGCTTAAGGTTGGCGTCTGCTATGGACTATATGTTTATGTCCCTCTAAAAATCATATGTTTGTTTTAATTCCCCAGTGTGATGGCATTAGGAGGTGGGTCCTTTGGGAGGTGATTAAGTCATGAGGGTGAAGTCCCCATGAATGGGATTAGTGGCCTTATAAAAGAGACCCCAAAGAACTTGCTTTCGACTCTCTACCAGGTGAGGCTATAAGGAGAAATCTACAGTCTGCAAACTGGAAGATGCCCCTCTCCAGAACCCCACCATGCTCGCACGTTGATCTTTTACTTCCATACTCCAGAACTGTGAGAAATAAGTTTCTGTTGTTTACAAACTACCCAGTCTATGGCAATCAGCCCTCTCTATTTGCGAGTTCCACATCCACGGATTCAACCAACCACAGATAGAAAAGATTTGAAAATAAATAAAAATAATAATAATACAACAATAAACATGACACAAATTTAAAAACAATACAGTATAACAACTATTTACATAGCACTTACATTATATTAAGTATTATAAGTAATCTAGAGGTGATTTAAAGTATACGAGAAAATGTGTCTAGCTTACACGCAAATTCTTGGCCATTTTATGTCAGAGACTTGAGCATCCCTGGATTCTGGTATCCATGGGGTCCTGGGACCAATCCCCTGTGGATTCCAAGGGATAACTACACTTTGTTACAGCAGTATAAGACAAAGTCAGAACATCAATCACCAGGAGAGGACGGGTCAGATCTGCAGTCACCAGAAAGATATTCAGAACGGGTCATCTGGAAGAATGAAAAATGGATGGAGTTACTAGAATGAGGCAAACAAAGACATGTTCACAGAAACAGAAGGAGAGTAGAGTTACTAGGATTATATCACAAGATCCAAATCAGGCAGGCAGCTGTAGATGAGGGCCTAAGCAAAAGACATCAGTGAGACAATGTAGCCCTCCAGAGCTGTACATTGCTGTATTATTTTTCTTTGGCAAGAAATTTTGTTTTAGTTTACAGTTGCAGTACAAACCCACGAAACATGCGATTTATACTTAAGCTTCAGGCAGACCCAGTCTGTGACATATTTTACAAAGATTACAGGGTAACAGTACTGTAAATGTAGGTAAGAAGCTCATTAGTCAACAAAACTATCGTGGATAGTAGGCACTGTATATTTCCCAAAAGTATTTTTTAAAAGGTAATTCAGTAGATATTATACCCAAGAATGATTCCATTCACTTGCTTGCAATTGAAAACAACATGACCATCTTGAAAATATGTACACACCTCTTCAATAGAAATGTCCTTAAGTGAACTTAAAATTA
Organism: Cynocephalus volans; assembly: GCF_027409185.1. NCBI lineage: Eukaryota > Metazoa > Chordata > Mammalia > Dermoptera > Cynocephalidae > Cynocephalus > Cynocephalus volans. Next base: position 39,062,914 of record NC_084478.1, on the reverse strand, counting down.
TGCCTGAAAGTAGAATTGAAGTCTTTAAAAGCAATAAATATCTCCATACTACAATAAAACTGTCTAATTCAAGATGCAAATTATTAATATGTGGCACACTTAGAAAACCACTGTTGAATAAATATGCAGTACTGGTAAAATTTAGCCCCTAAAACATTGTAGAATTAAATCTACTTTTTCTTGAAAAGGTATAGTGACTGGAGAAAGTAACAAATGTATTTACCAATGTCAATTAGCAATTTGTTATGGTGACGGTAGCCAACCAAGCCAACTTACAGCAAAAACAAAAAAACAAAAAACAAACAAAAAAATCTTAAAGCAAAAAGACCAAAAGAAATAACTTTCTTGTTCTAATTAAAAATGTTGTGTGTATGTGTGTTCATTCATGCTTTGCTACTCTTTTGGACTTTAATATAGTCCTAGGCAGAGAACAACAGATTCATTTTCTAAAAAACAAAACATATTTTGTTTAAAAACCACCCATTAATACACTTTCCTTTATACTTTAGAGATATTGGATTTAAATATCTTTTGAAAAACACAATTCATCTCTCTTCTTCGTTGTGTTTGCTTCTTGGGTTTTCTCTTTGACAGTGTTATAACATACGAGGAACTCTAGCAATTACACAGTAAAAAAACAAATAACCCAATTAAAAAATAGGCAAAGGAGCTGAATAGACATTTTTCAAAGGAAGACGTACAAAAGGCCAACAGACACATGAAAAAATGCTCAACATCACTAGTCATCAGGGAAATGCAAATTAAAACCACATTGAGATATCACCTCACCCCAGCTAGACTGGCTATAATCAAAAAGATGGTGAATAACAAATACTGGCGAGAGTGTGGAGAGAAGGGAACGCTCCCACACTATTGGTGGGACTGTAAATTAGTACAACCATCATGGAAACAGTATGGAGGTTCCTCAGACAACTACAGCTAGATCTTCCATACAATCCAGCAATCCCACTTCTGGGTATATACTCAGAGTAATGGAAATCATCATGTCAAAGGAATACCTGCACTCCCATGTTCATCGCAGCTCTGTTTACAATAGCCAAGATATGGAACCAATCTAAATGTCCATCGACGGATGATTGGATAAGAAACTGTGGTATATATACACCATGGAATACTACTCTGCCATAAAAAAGAATGAAATTCTCCCATTTGCAACAACATGGATGACCTTGGAGAAACTTATGTGGAGTGAAATAAGCAAAGCACAGAGGGGTAAATACCACATGTACTCACTCATAAGTGGGAGCTAAGAGATAAAGAAAAAAGGAAAGAAAGACCACAGTGGTGTGTTGGACTTGCAGAGGGAGAGAACATACCTAGGGATACAAAGTGGAGTGGGGGAAGCAGGGATGGAGAGAGATGTTGGGGATAATTTGGTGGGGGACACGGGGTATAATCACAATTTGTGGTAATGGGAATGCTGCCAGTAGGGATCTGGCCATCACATCTTGGGCATGAGTGATAACAATCAGCTTTGTATCTCATGAATATTCATAACCAATAAAAATATTTGCATAAAAAATTCCGGACAAATATCTTTTACCATCAGCTTCCCCATATCCATTATATCAGACTGTTAAATTATTTTTATTAGCCCAATCCACAAATAGGTTGGATGCACTGGTTCTTAGCTAGTTCAAAATCCACACCGGCAAGGGTTGAGTATTTGTATGTAATTTTACAGATTTTCTTCAATGGGTTCTGCAGCACCATAAAGGAAGCATTTCTGAGTTTGTTACGCCACTCTCCAACTTCCGAGGCGCCAGAGCATAGTGGGACCAGGAACTAGGGTTTGCATGTAAACCAGCCCAACTCTCCTCCACAAAGCGGAACCATCCACCAGGCAAGTGCTCCAAGCCTGCCAGCATGGAGAGCGTGGGCTTGTGTGATCCTGCGTGGGCTGGTGTAGGTTAACGTAAGCCCGTGTAGGTCCGGCCAGGCTGGCGTAGCGTGGGCAAGCACCGTGGAGTGCCTGCATTCTCCAAGGCTGACGCCCACTCTTGAGTCTCTATTTTTTCACATTCCTTCCCACTTCTATGGCATTTGGGGATATGGGAATACTCTTATTAGTCACTAACCTCAGGAAATGTACTGTTTCAAATGATCTTTGCTGCTTATAAAGTACCACTTATAAATAGGATTGTCAGGTTTAGTAAATAAAAATAGAGGTCAGCCGGTGTAATTTGTATTTCAGACAAACAAGGGGTAGCTTTTATTATAACTGTACTTCATGTAATATTTGAGACATATTTATGTTAAAAATAATTCTTTGTTTTTTATTTAGGTGTCCTGAATTTCATCTGGAAACCCTACTCATCAAGTAAAGGTCGAGTTAGAGAGTCGGGATTGTATCATATCAGAGTCTTGCTTGGGAACAATGCATAAAGGCCTTTGCTGACTGCATTTCAGTGGGCTGAGTGTAGGTCAACGATGCCCAGCCACAAGACTGCATTTGTAGTACAGACCTGTGCAGTGAGATAATGTTACCTGTGCTTTACCAGAGTACATGTGTGGTTTATAAAATTTATACTAAATATGTGACCATGTTCATGTCAATGGATCAGACGTATTTATTTTGTCTCAAAACTAAATATCTCCCACTAAAAGGAAATGGAAATAGGTACGTATTTATGCCACATATATTTACCTACGTGAACAATACCACCGGGGTACCTGATTTAGAGTTTAGCAAGTGGTCTGCAGCTCTGCTCTTCCCTTGCAATTGTGAGACCCCTGGAAATCGCCTGGTTTACCTTATAGTAGCTACAATGTTGCATCATGGCAACAAGCCTAAGAAGTGCAGTTCTATGAGTTCTGAGCAAAAGCTCATTTACTCTTCTTAATTCAGTACTGAATTTGGGTGGAACATAGCTTACAGGTGATGAGGATGCGGTGAGAAGAGGGTTATTAGGAGGGGACAATACATAGTCATAAATGAACTCCACAGAATAGAGTAGAAAAACCAAGGGAAGGCAAACACACACAGTACCACCGATCACACTTAAATGATTAAGCCTCATGAATGACTAGACAAAGATAGCAATATGGGCAATATGGGATCACCTTGGAGATCAAAAAGGAAATTCAGTAAAGCCAGAAGAGACATGTAGACACGTGACACCAGTGAAGGCCAAGGATGGCTAGACAGAAATAGCCCCCTATAGATATTTTTCACAGAAAATCCAAATAAAATCTTATTCTCTAAATCCACAATGCAGTCTTTACTCTGGTCATATTTTTCTGAGTCGCAGTACTCACATAGATATAAATATAGAAAAGAGTTTTCCTTCCTGTTCAAAAATTTAAAAATATACATTTTTAAATGGATGAGAGTTGAGCACAAAGCACAACTGAATTTTAGGGGACAGTTACAATGCAAAAATCAAGGTGTTCCCTACGGATTTATACTTTTGTTTTAAAAGTTAGTTACATCTGAATGCGTTTGATTTGTTGTCTTTTCTATTTGCACAGAAGAAACAGGAAAGATGACTATAATTATGCATACTTTGCAATGATTAGGCATTCAACATGCAATAAGATATTTGCTATAGAAGTATGTCCATGGCTACAACACAGAACAGGCTAAAGGGTTATGTCAAGCTGCAAAGTGATATGTATGCGAATGAATTCTCAGGTTCATTAATCATTTTTGTACTTGAAGTGCTAAACTGCTAATGTTACACTGAGAGCGAAAATGAAGTAATTAAGGAGTTTAATAGCTACAGTCTTTTGAGGAGAAAACAAGTTGATAATGCTTCTTTTAATATGTTACATAAATTGGATTTTTTGTTAAATTACACAAAACAGGTTCACCTATTGTGTACCTTTGAATGACACAAATCATTTGATTATATTTATATATGGGGTCAATAGATGGCTCTGTGAAGGCAGTTCACTAAACAATGACATTAAGTCTCTGTTACCAAGAGCACAAAAACAACTGTCAGGTTCTCACATTTTTCTTTTTGATGCTCTGTAGCATTACTTCTCAAATTATCTGTTGAAGGGCCAGTTTTTGTTCCTTTGCCCCCAATTCAACACAGATAGATTCTTTTGTACAATGCAATACCAATTACTTGAAAATTGAAACACATTCATGACAAAGACCATCTATAAGTTAGGTATAGATAGAAATTATCTCGACATAATTAAAGCCATATATGATAGACTCACTGCCAATATCATCCTGAATGGGGAAAAGCTGAAAGCTTTTCCTTTAAGAACAGGAACTAGACAAGGATGCCCACTCTCACCACTCCTATTCAACATAGTGTTGGAAGTACTAGCCAGAGCAATCAGAGAAGAGAAGGAAATAAAAGGCATCCAGATTGGAAAAGATGAAGTCAAACTGTCCCTGTTTGCAGATGACATGATCCTATATATCAAACAGCCTAAAGCCTCTACAAAAAAACTCTCGGAGTTGATAAAGGATTTCAGCAAAGTAGCAGGATACAAAATCAACACACAAAAATCAGTAGCATTTCTATTCTCCAATAGTGAACATGCAGAAAGAGAAATCAAGAAAGCTTGCACATTTACAATAGCCACCAATAAAATAAAATACTTAGGAATTGAGTTAACCAAGGATGTGAAAAATCTCTACAATGAGATGTACAAACCACTGCTCCCAGAAATTAGAGAGGATACAAGAAGATGGAAAGATATCCCATGCTTCTGGATTGGAAGAATCAACATTGTGAAAATGTCCATACTACCCAAAGTGATATACAAATTCAATGCAATACCCATCAAAATTCCAATGACATTATTATCAGAAATGGAAAAATCCACCCAGACTTTTATACAGAATAACAAAAGACCATGCATAGCCAAAGCAAAGCTGAGCAAAAAAAATAAAGCTGGAGGCATAGCACTACCGGACTTTAAGCTATACTACAAAGCTATAATAACCAAAACAGCATGGTGCTGGCATAAAAACAGACACACTGATCAATGGAAATAATAGAGAATCCAGAAATCAACCCACACACTTACTGCCATCTGATCTTTGACAAAGGCACTAAACCTATACACTGAGGAAGAGACTGCCTCTTCAGCAAATGGTGCTGGGATAACTGGATATCAGTATGCAGGAGAATGAAACTAGGCCCATACCTTTCACCATACATTAAAGTCAACTCAAAATGGATTAAAGAATTAAATATACACCCTGAAACAATAAAACTTCCTAAAGAAAACAGAGGAGAAACACTTCAGGAAGTAGGACTGGACACAGACTTCATGAATATGACCCCAAAAGCATGGGCAACCAAAGGAAAAATAATCAAATGGGATTATATCAAACTAAAAAGCTTCTGCACAGCAAAAGAAACAATTAACAGAGTTAAAAGACAACCAACAGAGTGGGAGAAAATATTTGCAAAATATACATCTGACAAAGGATTAAAATCTAGAATATATAAGGAACTCAAACAACTTAACAAGAAAAAAACAAGCAACCCAATAAAAAAAATGGGCAAAAGAGCTAAGTAGGCATTTCTCAAAGGAAGATATAAGAATGGCCAACAGACATATGAAAAAATGCTCAACATCACTCAGTATTCAGGAAATGCAAATCAAAACCACACTGAGATACCATCTCACCCCAGTTAGGATGGCTAATATCCAAAAGCCTGTGAATGATAAATGCTGGCGAGGTTGTGGAGAAAAAGGAACTCTAATACATTGTTGGTGGGACTGCAGAATGGTGCAGCCTCTATGGAAAATGGTATGGAGGTTCCTCAAACAATTGCAGATAGATCTACCATATGACCCAGCTATCCCACTGCTGGGAATATACCCAGAAGAATGGAAATCATCAATTCAAAGGTATACCTGTTTCCCAATGTTCATCACAGCACTATTTACAATAGCTAAGAGTTGGAACCATCCCAAATGTCCATCATCAGATGAGTGGATACCGCAAATGTGGTATATCTACACAATGGAATACTACTCAGCTATAAAAAAGAATGAAATACTGCCATTTGCAATGACATGGATGGACCTAGAGAGAATTATATTAAGTGAAACAAGTCTGGCACAGGAAGAGAAATATCACATATTCTCACTTATTTGTGGGAGCTAAAAATAAATAAATAAATACACAAAAAAAACTGGGTGTGGGGAGGGAAGAAGACATAACAATTACAGTTCCTTGAAGTTGATACGACAAGCAAACAGAAAGGACATTGTTGGGAGGGAGGGGGCAGATGGAGGAGGGAGGGAGGTTTTGGCAATTGGCTACAATAATCAACCACATTGTATATTGACAAAATAAAATTAAATTTAAAAAAAAAGAAAGATAAATGAAACACAAAGTCATACAAAATATTAGCCCATTTGTAAATTACTGGATCCAACAGATATACCATTACTCTGTCACATTTTTATAAATGTTTCCAGTGGCCTATTCTCACTTACCCCATAGACTGAAAATGATGTGAGGATCTGCAGCAGCCCACATTGAAACACACTGTTCTAAAAGCAGAAATCTGGAGAGCCAGTGGTTTGGCCATAAAGTGACACCAGTTCCCTTATGGGCTGCATGCTCAGATCGCCTGCAGGCTAAGGATGCTTGTAAGGAGCTAAGACCCTGTGTAAATCTCCTGGCACCTTTAGGGAGGACTGTGAACTTGTCTTGGCAGGGGTAAACTACTCATGGATGAGCATCTCTGCTCAGTCCCTTTCACTGGAATTTGCTTCTTTCTTCCTTGGAAACTCTAAACAGTTTTTTGTTGTTGTTCTTCCTCTTTCCTTTGTTTTCATTCTTCTTTCCTCTTTTCATTTTGGAGGCATTTTCATGCAGTTAAAAGACTAAGACCTTGGAGATAGGCAGAACTGGGTTTGAATTGTGACGCTGCCACCTTCTGACCATGAAAAAGTGGACCATCAACTCAGTCCTGCTAAGTAAGGATTCTCATCTGTAAAATGACAATAGTACATTCTCTGTACAGCATGAATGTGATTCTAAAATCAGATAAAACAGTGTAACAGGTGCTCATGAAATTCTGCTCAACCTTCCTTTCCTGGTTCTTTTTAGTTGTCTAAGAGAGAAAATGGCCCTGTTGCATAGGTTAATGTATTAGCACTTATACTTGCAAGCTTATAAACATAACTCTTCTCAGAAAATTAAATAAATAAGTAAAGCCAATCAATCAATCAACAAACCAAATAAACAGCAGACACTAGTACATCTTTTCTCCTCTCCCAGGTAATGGGACTATTTTCCACAGTAGCCCAAGCCAGAATCCTTGGAGTCAAACTCATGTCCACCCCAGTTTCAACTGTCAATGACTACATAAAATTATGCCCCCAAAATAGTTCTCACATGTATTCATTCACTTCTACTCCCTAGCCACTACCTCAATTCTTTTCTGAGGTTCTGAAACCAATTCCTTTGTATCTTTTGTCAAACCCTTGCAATCGATCATCTTCAACAATGCTACCAGAAGGTTCTTTCTAAAATAAAAACCTTCTCAGGTTAGTCTCCTGCTTGAAACCTTCCCCAGAGGCTCACTCACTGTGACCTATGGGGGAAAATTCAGAAGCCTAAGATTTAGACAGATACAGCTGTTACTGTTCTTAAATAGTTGAACTCTTTCAAATTAGTGGATAAATAGTAGATTCTCTAAACCCAGGCCATGCAGGCCAAACTCAAGCCCCCTTCCCAAGGTCCTGCCATCAGCCAGCATCTAAATGGTTTACCCTTGACAGAGCAGAGAAGAGGGGGCCTCCCACCCTCCAAGAGAGCTATCCTAATGGGTTAGTGTCCTAGCCTTACCTGTTAGAAAATAATTTTAATATCTCTCCTGCTTAGAAGTCTTTTTCTATCCCTTTCACTGTGCTTTGGGCATCTGCTACTCTTATGCAGGGACAAGCGTGTACCACAATCTGGTTAGAACCTGAAGCAGACGTATAAAGATAAGGTCACGGTTGCCATTCACTACACTCAGAAAGGCACAGGTTTAATAGATAACAACATTATAGTTGTTATAGTTGTTATAGGATGTTCTTTGATCATCAGAATGCTTTATTCTAATATATCCACTGGGTATCACATGTGAATTGGTTTTCCTTTCTTATCATCAACACATATTTTATTTTGCATATTAACACTCTCATTACTTATTATAGTTTCATGGTAGAAATAATTGACCATTATAAATCCTATCTCCTAGAATTAGCACCATTTTTAAAAAGAGCTGATGTTTTTATGTTTAAACAGAATATTTTAGTTACAAAAATCAAGTCTATTTCAAAGATTTTTCACTGTGATTAATTTAGTATAAAATATATTACTAAGCTTTCTCAGTGATTCATTTAATTCAAGATTACTTAATATAACAAATTTCCATTATGCAAAAATATTTAGAATCAATCTTGACCTCAATCAGTTAATAAATCTAACAGCATTTACTTGTCAATGAATATGTATATGAGCTTTTACATGATTAGCCAGACTTTTTTTTACAGAAATGTTACTATCCTATTTTTTTTCTATTTTCTTTTTAATGACATGGTAGTTACCCTCAACTGAAATTTATTTTCATGAATCAATTGCATATTCATCTTCAACATATGTATAGGACTGGATATAATTAGGTATACTTTGTCAAAGGTAGACCTTGTCAAATGCTAATATTTTTAATATCATTTTAAGGGCAAACTACCTTCCTCAACTGAATTTTATTTTTATACATTAATTGCATATTTCACTTGTGATCTAGATGACTAGTTTTCTTGTAAGAAAGAAGCAGACTTAAACACAGGAAAGTTAAACCAGTCTAGACTTGGAGCTGAGTATAAATCATAACACATTTTTGGTAATGTAGAACATTTTAGGATGGAAAGAGGCCAAGGTGTACATTTAGGTCTGGCCCATCTTTGAGTTATAAATATTATTATAGCCTACTCTGCTTTCTCCTCAACCTCTTCTTGCCAATACTATTTTTAAATGATACTTGTAATATTTTCTTCGCTTGCTGGCCTTGCTGACTTATTCCATGTTATCCATTCCCAGTGTGATGAATCTCTTTATATTTCTTTGTGACTTTTCTTCAATATAAGCTGGTGGTGTCTGCTGGTAGCTGACATTTGCTCAAACAGTTAGGATCACTTGTCATATCTATTGCCTAAGAAGTGTGCAGATATGAAATAATCCCTTCTTAATCTTTTCATTCTCAAAGTACATAGTTCTGAAATTTCTTAATTTTTCTGAATAACTATGTTATTGAATGTACATATTTTTAACTGTTCAGTGTCCTGTCTGTCATTTCTAAAAAAAACAACAAATTTATAATACACCAATTTAAATTTGAGTATTCCATATGTAATATTTCACATCTTACTTTACCCTTCGTGTCTTTCTAAGACAAAACTTGGCTTTTTCTATTTTAGGGGAAAATTGCAGGGTGTTCAGGAATAAATGTCTATATGTTTGATTCTTGTCTAAAATACCTGTCACTTAATAATTAATTTTTTGAGAAGAGTGAGGATAAAAGAGAGAAAAAATCAGACAGCAAATAGCTCTTAAATCCATTGTAAAACCAAAACACTAATAGATTTTTTTTAGAAACCAAAAGTATCTCAATGCATTTGAGATTTGTTATTTTACCTGGGCATGACATGAGAAAACAGAAACAACTGGAGTCAATTAAGCTTAGTGACAACCCCATACCTAACCCCCAACACACACACACACACACACACACACACACACACACACACCCGTGCACACACGCAAATATACCACCCTCACTCCACTTTGGAATATGAAGAGGATTCACAGGTAAGGTGTTATAGTCTTTTTCTCGCATTCAGATATGAAATGAAAAAAACAACGCAAAACAATGGAGGTAGGACTAATTTTCTTTCTCCCCATCTCTCCATCATCTAAAATTCAGAGCACTGGTCTTCAAAAGTAAATGTTTTGTTCTGTATTGTTTTGTGTGTGTGTGGTTTTTTTTGTTGTTGTTATTGTGTTTTGTTTGTCTTTTAAGGACATATTCCTGAGCACCATCTAGAGAATTCTGGTTTATTAGATCCAGGATTGGACCCTATACTCTGTATTTTAACCAAGCATTGTAGGTGATTTTGAGCTGAAGTACAAAGATTAACTTCTTCAGTTTTTTCCTACCACATTCTTTTCCTTCTCTGGCTACTAAATGGTTAATTCCTTTGCTAATGCTTTAAAATATCTTTACAAAGCTGTAATATAAGAAAGATAATCACAATTTAAGAAAATATGCTTAAAACTAATTGAGGAGAGTAGGACAAGATTGGGAGATGTAGAAATTCATTCATTCAACAAATGTTTCTGGAGCATCTATTAAGTATCAAGTCCTTTGCTCAGTGCTGGACATATAAAAATACAAAACCAAATTTTTATCATCCAAATAAGTCACAGAGTCTTGCAAACGACCTAAAATTGATAAATCAAACCACACTGTTGTTGTCTATAACAAAAACTTAGACAAAAAATATCGTGGTTTAGTATAAAGAAGGTGGATACCTTTTACTTTTCCAAACTCTATCCGCTGGAGTTCTCTTTCCCAGAGTGTCAGAAATTTAAAAAAAAATCCAGTCAGCCTCTCACTCACATGAATACATCTGTGCATCTTCTGGCCCAAGTTGACTCATGGATCTGAACTCCAATTTAGTAGCTCTCTTAGGTGCCTTGTTCTGCTCTTACCTGTGTGCTTGTAGCTCTAGCACAAGCAGGAACAAGGTTAGAAGAGTGTCTTTTTAGTGACTGGCATTTAAATGTACATCGAAATTGTAGGCTTTGAATTGCCAACTGTCCTGAACAATGAAGCCAGAATTCTCAGCCTTTTTATGCTTCTTCTAGAATCAGACAGCTCATATTTATAAGCACTTGACTACTTTAGTAAAGAAAAAAGGCCCTTGAAATTTGAATATCAAATATAGAAATGTCCATCTATTTAACACTTGTTTAATCAAATTCCCTTCGAAAGTCATTTTGGCCTCTATACAGGGAATCTCTCTCTTCCACTCAGTTTCTTTTTTTCCTCTCCTATTATTAATCTATGTGTTCAAATGTTCCTAGAATTATCTGGGGAAGAAATAATGTAGGCCAAGGTCACTACATCTGAATTTCACTGGAACTAGAAAAAATGGTGAAAAGTGGAAAAAGTGAAATTTTAATATCTATTTTTGTTACAATGAAGAAAAATTAAGAGTAAACATCCTGAACTACAAACCAGTGAAAACTGACTCTTACTTTTAGTAGTTGTGTAGATTCAAGTATACAAATATTGCACATCTGATAGTGTTCATCCATTTAACAAATATTTATTAACCATCTACTAAAGCCCTGTGCAATGTGCTAAGGATACAATCATAAGCAAAATATGAACATGGAAATTATAGTCTGGTAGGGATGGAAGATCGTAATAAACAAATTTAGAATTGTAATTGTGCTAAATGCTAGATACACAGCGTTATGAACATAAGGAGATTTGACCTATGTGGAGAGGCCATTGAAGGCCTCTCTGGGGTGAGATGTGAATGACAAGTAGAAAATATTTAGGGAAAGAGGAGAAGAAAGAACAGCCCAGACACAGGGCATAGGCTCTCTGATGGGGCTTTGTGACGAGGATAGGGATAGAAAGAAAGCTAATGGAGTAGAATTCAGAGAGAGGCAAGATGGGTGAGGTCTAGACAACTGAGAATAAGTATAACAGTGAGAAAGGTAAATGAGCCTAGTTGCTGTCCTTCAGAACTCGGAAGGAGAGATCCAACCACCCACTGAAATGCAAATTCAGTAGGTACCGTGGCGGGGCTAGAGGCAGCTGAGTGGGGCAGCACAGTCAGAGAGCAGGAAAGGAGAAACCCTTGATGGATGGGCAAAGTCTGAGTTGGATGCTGAAGGATGAGAATGACAGGTGGGGAAAGGGAAGGCAACAGCAAGGGTCTGAGCCAGAAAGGAAAAAGTACTTGACATTAGATGCAACAGGATTGCTAAATAGCTTGACATCTTATCCCACAATTTGCCTTTCTAAGTTTCTAATTAAAAAAAAAAAAAAGAAAACTTTCTGTGGAGTCTTAACAAAATCCTAATTCCACATCATGGTCATGTGTCTGTTTAAAAAGAAATAAGGAACTTTTTACATGATCTAATATTATTCTCTTCTAGGTTTACCTCTGGCCTGCAGCTTCAAATGCTGTTTTTGTTTTTAGTTTGCTTTTCTGGCTATCTATCTTTTTTCTAGAAATGTTAAGCAGTCACTGAGCCTTTAGAAACATGCATCCCAATGAAATTTACTGAATTTTAAAATCTCGCTTTTCCTTTCATTTCCTTTCAAATATAAAACATGCAGGTGACTTTACCACTAAGGAAGAATGTTTCAGATCTCCCTTTTAGTTACTCCTTTCACTGGGGGGCTAGTTGAACACTTGTACCCTTCACCCAATGTAGTTACAAATGAAGCAAATACTGTGGTAGTCTTTTGTTGATTTGTCAGTTCTCATCAGAAATTTTATTTTCAGGCTAGCCAGTTAGCTCAGTTGGTTAGCATGCAGCCTTATAGTATACCAAGGTCACTGGTTTGGATCCCTGTACCGGCCAGCTGCCACAAAAAAAAAAAAAAAGACATTTTATTTTCAAATCTCTGCTTGGAATACGTGCTGTAATTAAGAGAAATGCATTTTTGAAATGATCTACTACCATCGCAAACGATTTGGAAGTGTTTCTTTGGTGCTGTTTTTGCTAATGGGAGCATCCAAAGGCTTTATTTTTTCAGAGCTTATGGGTTATAATATCAAGAAATAGTTGCATATCTTGTGGATGACATTTTTTTTTTTTTAAGGTTTGGGGTTTGCTTTTCTTGTTTATTTTATTTTATTTTATTTTATTTTTATTTATTTATTTTTTAAAAAATTTTCTTTTGTCGATATACATTGTGGCTGATTATTGCTCCCCATCACCAAAACCTCCCTCTCTCCTCCCTCCCGCCTCCCCCCCAACAATGTCCTTTCTGTTTGCTTGTCGTATCAACTTCACGTAATTGTGGTTGTTATATCTTCTTCCCCCCCACCCCCGGTTTTGTGTGTGTGTGTGTGTGTGTGTGTGTGTGTGTGTGTGTGTGTGTGTGTGTGTGTGAATTATATATTAATTTTTAGCTCCCACCAATAAGTGAGAACATGTGGATGACATTAATAAAGATCAATTTTTCACCACTTTTGTTGTCTGTTATAATGTTGATAGCATTATAATGTGGTGCACCAAAGTACTTCACTGGTATTTTTACCACTTAAAATTTTCTTGCTGGAAATATGATTCCCTGATTTCATCAGCTCTTCCTTTTCAAGGATTTCTTATGTAAGAGTGTATGTCAGGTTAATCTATCTGGCTTCATTTTTTGTAGACCGAGGTCATGAGTTTAATTTGTTTGGAGGCAGTTCGTTTTTTTAAAAGCGAATTAAATTTGGGCACAAACAGACCTGATTTTTCGTCTCAACTCCCCCAACCCCCACCCCACTCCAACCGTTTCCCAGGTCACAGGAAATAGAGCGTCTTATTCTGTCTGGACCCAAGACCTATCCAAGTCAGCTTTATTCTAAAACACATTTCTCCCTATATAAAGTCCTAAAACCCAAGATTCAGCCATTGTTATGAGTTTACTTGTATTTTCTTCTGGGACAAATTAAAGTATTTGAACAACATTTTCAATTTCCCATGAGCTTCAATTGCCAAATCTTTAATTAGAAAAAAATTTAAAAGGTATCACAGGGTCCTTGTAACATCTAAATATTTCAAGCACCAAGTACAGTGTCTGGCACATAGTAGATGCTGAACAAATGTTGAGTTTCCTTCCATGTGCTTGATATTTTCTATCCATTGATAGACTGGACAGAGAGCTAAAATCATAGATTGCTGGTATAATCTTTGCAAGAACCAATCAAGTTCTATTCAGAATTATTGTCCTAGCCCAAATAGATTTTGTATCTCAAGTGTATTACTACCTATATGTCAAAAATTATAAAATATGTATGTATTTGAAATGATTTATGTGTATTTAAGAGGAAACATTTAATCTGCCCCATATGCTTTATATGGCTATAATAAAAGTCATTGAAGAGGTTTTTCTGATTTAAAGTTTTTCATAAATGGGAATAATAATGTCTCCCTTGTAGATTTACTGCTAAAAATAAACAAGTTAATAAATGTAAAGCATTTAGTACAGTGTAGTACACAAAATTAAATCCTCAATAACAGGTAACTATTGTTATTTTTAAAACAGCCTTGAATTTATGTTACTGAGAAAATACACCAAATTATGGACTTCTATGACAGTTTTGAAAAATAGAGGATCACAAGCATGAGAGCGAGATGGACAAAAAGAGAGAAGGAAGAAAGCTTTCATTTTAACTGCCTGGAACAGGAACTATTCACTCCTGCCTTAGCCCCATACTAGCCTAATGACCTTGGACAAGGCAACCTCTGTAAGCCTCAACTCTTCCCCTTAACCCCTAAGATGATACATGTGAGCATACAATAAGTGTTTACTGGGCCACATACTGTGGGCAGGACACAATGAACCTTTAATATGATGGGGGATATAAAAGTGATCTGTCCATTATAAAATGCCACCCAAATCCAGGTTCCTATGAGTTTTGGTGAGAAATCTGGCTATAAAGGTGGTTAATACTTTAGCTGCCTATCAAAGGAGTTTGGATTTAATGCTGTGATTATCAAGATGCCATTCCTGGGAAGCCTCATAAGACTAAAACGCAGATCTTCCATTATTGCCCAGCACAGGACAGGCATAGAAGTGCGCTCAAGTGGATGTAAGATAACTAATGAATTGCTATCGTCACCTTCCTAAACTTTTACATACTTACTAAATCACAAGACATGCAAAGAGCCATATGCTCCTCTAGCAATGATAGAGCATGGCCATTTATATACATATAAATGAGTACATACATTAAAGCCTGGCATGTGAGTTGCAGGGACTTTGGTGGTAAACACAGAGCTTGCAAAGGACAGCCTGATTCACAAAAGGCTTTAAAGAAAGTGCTGTGGAGTTAAAAGTATTCTCCAATATTTATTATGCTATATTGAAAAATATCTGTATTAAGCTTCCTTGAGCTGAGCTAAAATACAAGTGCAAAAACTCATGTGACACGATTAGGTTGACACAAACAAAAAGATTGGCTCTACTTTTGTTTATTGTCCTTTTACTAAACGTAACTTACTTCTCTAGTCAGAACTAATTTATTAAGTTGATCTTCTATCTGGAACAAAAATCCATTCAAGTCAGGTTTACTTTAAAATATAGTCCCCTCCCCATGAACCATTAAACCCCAGATTCAGCCAGTGTTGTGAGTCGATATATATATATTCCTCCTTGTTTTATTTTTTCTCTACTAAAAAAATTTCAAAAAATATTCATGTCACAGTTATGCAGCTGTTTTACAAAGGCTGAATCTTTTTACTGTTCTGTAAATGGTATCACTTCCTTGGTCAAAAATGTTTTTTTTTTTTTTTTTTTAACATTTACTTGCCCCCCCAGATTATAGGGTGAGGCTATCCTCAGAGATTCATCAGCTGATTCTTCCCTTTGCAACAAGACTACTGTGGTCTCCCCTCAGCATCGTGCTTGAGGCAGAACATAATTAGTTAGCACTCCATCAAAAACCACTTTGGAGAACACAAACAGTAGTTGGCTTCGAAATCAGACTTCTGAAAAGAACTGCATTACACAGTAAAAATAAAATGCTAATTTTTTATCGATTGTGCGAGGATGTGCATGCACAGAGTGGCTTGGTTGCTTTCCAATATAAAGTATTCAATCAGATCCATCCTCCCTTCATCTTTTGTAATAAAAATGCTTGCAAAGAGGTTGGGCAGAACATTCTTCAATACGCTCTATGTGTACTATGGGGGTTAGGAAGAAAAGGAATCCTGCTCCTGTCCACCGTGATTTTACAGTGTGGAGGGCATAACAGAGCATGCAACCATACAGAAGTCTCCCTGGCACCACCCCTTAATCACAGCTCTCAGAATGTGCCATATCTGAGAAGCCATGGTTCCCCAGATTTAAGACGCAGGACTACAATAAAAATCAAGGTTTGAGTACCTGGAAGCACTGCCTCATTAATAAGCTATTTTAAAGCCTTAAAATGGAACAACTCTAAATATACTTTTGGTCAGATATAGGCACCCAAGTTACAAATCATTTGACAGCTGATGCACTATAAAGTGAGTGTTTGGAAATGTTCTTCCCTGGGGATTTTAAGACTACAGTAAACCAAAACCTTTTCAGAGTGCTTTAAGTGCAATTCTGTCCAGGAGTAGGGGAGATTAGATGGCATCTCAAGCTTCCTTACAACCCTATAACTCTGCCATGCTAAAATACTTACAATGTGGGGGAGCCATGCTTTTTTATGTTACTCTGTTAAAATACGATAAAAAAAAAAAAGAAAAGTTCAGCATAAGAAAGTAAAAAATGCCAAATACCCTTCCAAATGAAGGTGAGGGCAGATGGAAAGACAAGGATTAGTTAGGATTAGTTAGGTAGTATATGTTCTCAAATAAGAAGGATCTTTGTAACCAAAATTAAGTGGATTTTATAACATTGTGAAAGAGTCCTGGCTTGGTTCAATTTGCTTTGAGTGGAATCATTACAGCTTGTCTATAGGGTTCCACAAAGATGAACAGAAATCACATGTTGGTGGCAGAAAGGATCTTAGTAATCACCTAGGTCATGGGTCAGCAAACATTCCCTGTAAAGGGCCAGATAATAAACATAATGGGCTTTGTGGATCTTACAATTACTGTGGACAATAACTAGCTCTGCTGTTGAAGTGCTACAGATATTACATAAACAAATAGGTGTGGCTGTGTTTCAATAACACTTTATTTATGGACACTGAAATTTGAATCTCATATAATTTTCATGCATCACAAAATATTCTTCTTTTCTGATTCTTTTAACCGATTAAAAATCTCAAAACCATTCTTAGTTTGTGGGCCATTACAAAAACAGGTGGTGAACTCAATTTGTTTTGTTTATAGTACAATGGTTTTCAAACTACCTTTTTAGCAGCAGATTCTTCTCTTTAAACAAAATTGTACAGGTAGGGCTAATAAAAAACTACGTTTTTAGTAAGGACTTCCTCTCTTTTAATGAAATTAGACAGAGCAAAAAGGAGCAGGATTGCACTAAAAGGGGCTATCTATTCGCTGCTCTCAGAAGCCTACCTAGGTCTACCTCCCTGCCTTGCACCAGAATATTGCTTCTCAGGACCCAACTCAGAATGCATGACTATTATCCAAACCACTCAATTTTCTCCTGCAGAATCTGAGGCACATGAAGATTAAATAACTGTTCTAAAGCATGAAAGTTGTTTTAAGTGGACAGGCTTATAATCTCCTCTGTGCATCCTGGTTTTGGCTTCCCAACAATACAACATTTTAGGGGTAAAACCCAAGTTGAAGTTATATGTGATGTCCAAATAGAACAACAAAATGCTGACTCGATATCAAGTTGAAAAAACTCTCATAAAACTACATGTCAGACACACACGGAGGACTTGTGACTGAGATTGGAGTGTGTTCACTAACTAGGGAGGCATTAAAATAGACTCTCTCTCGCAGTCAAGTGCTTTCTGGTAGCAAACCAGGTGTTAATATGCAGGCTCCAGAGGAGCCCATCTCTATCAGGGTCGTACTGCCTCCATCTGGGCTTCTTCTATTATCCTACAGTGACTCAGTACCTGATCGCTGCCAGTGAGATCCATTCTGCTTCTTATGATGGTGTCCCTGACTTTGAGGATAAAATTGCTTAATACAGCAATTTCCCAAATTTCATCCCAGTTAACACTGGTGCTTTCTTTCCAGAGATGCAAATAAATGTTTCCATACCAAATGTGGGGGAGGATTCCCTGATCAAACTAGTGTATACTTTATTCTGCTATTAGTAATTCACAATGTACATTAGCAGATATAAAGATCTTAGAAGACTTACTGGAAATAATCCTATTTAACTTATTTAACTATCTTAACTTGCCTTTCCCCCAATTTATTTTTAAATGGAACTGGTTTTATTAATTTTTTCATTTAGTTCCCCCCCCCCCCCCCGGGCCTATACCTTTCAGTGGAAATGAAAGAAACTGGGAGCTGTTTTTACACTCAAGGTTGTTTTGTGATACATAAAAGTTTATTAATTGAGTCAACAAATAATGCATTGTGTGCTTACTGTGTGCCAAGCACTGCTCCAGGCCCTTGGAATACTGTGGTGAACAAGATAGACATGTTTTCTTCCCTCATGGAGTTTATAACTGAGTTAGGGAGACAGACTGTAAATAGGTAAATAAACAAATCCATTCATTCCACAATCATTTATCGAGTTACTTTGTGCCAGGCACTGTTTGTGCCAGGACCTGGAGATTAAGAAAAATGCCTACCTAAGTGAAGATAATAAGTGAATAATAAAACTCACCTTTCTTAAGCTCTTAGTATGTGCCAGGCATAGTTCTAAGTGCTTTACAAACTGAGAACCAAAGCCATCGACATCTATATTCAGCTTGGACATCGAGGACTGAAGCTACAAACTACCTATCCTTGTACATCTATGATAACGTGATTTTGCTATTCCACCATCATTACTTTACTTTTACTTTTCCTGAGTCTCTTGCCAAGGCAAATGGTCTTATTGTTTCTTACAGGGTTTTCCAAAAGATCCATCAACTCCTCAATAGAGTTAACAGAGAATTTACATTCTGAAATTCTTTGAAACCTTCTCTCAAAATCCTGGCTTTGCTCTTTTTATCAGTCCTTGACTGTTATATCCTGATTCTTACCCGATACAAATAAAGTTCCCATTTTGAAAAGCCCACCTTAAATAAAACTTCCAATTTTCAATAAATTTCAACCTTGCCTTCCCCCGTGTGAGACACAACCAATTTTCTCCTGAGGCAGTGGTCTCCGTTACCATGATTATCTTACCAACAGGTTGTTTTGCTGATATTTAGGAAATCAGCATTTCACACAACCAGACTCGTTTGTGGTTCATGACAACACTATGAGGTAGGTATCATCGTTTTGTTTTGCTTTTTAATGAATGGGGAAACCAAGCCACGGATAGTGAAAGTAACAGGCCCAAGGTCCTACCACTAATAAGTAGCAGAAAAGGATGTGAACCCAGGCTATTTGGCTATAGAGGCCATAATTTTGTATAGAAATGTGTGCTATGAACTCTGAAGTGAAGTAATGTTGGAGTTGTGAGCTGATTGAGATGGGTGGTCTAGGAAGTCTTCTCTGATGAGATGACATTTGAGGGAGACTTGAATGATGGGAAACGGGACAGAAAGACTCATTCCAGGCAGAGGCAACCAGCAAGTGCAGGAATGAGCCTAGGCTAGTGCAGGAAGAGCAGCAAGGCTAGTGTGGCAGGCACATATAGAGTAAGGGGGAGAATGGTATTGATTGAAGTCAGTGAGGAGGCAAGGAACAGCTTATCTAGGATCTTCTAATCTGAGTTTGGGTTTTACTCTGATTGTAGCAGCAGGCTTTCTAGGGATTGTAAACAGGTATGTAAGGAGTTGTTTTAAGTTTAAATACTTATGAATCATAATTACCTCTCCCTATGCAACTAAAATCAGGCATACTTTTCTGTCCCTATATTAGACAATACATATTTCAAGCAAAAATAACCAAGATGCTTGGTCCAAGAAACACCTGCTCCTAAAAGATGACTGTGAATCGACTCAGAAACATGCTTGTCAAAACTCACTTCAAGACCATTCTCTCATAGTACCCAGCAATCCAAAGCTACTCACTGAGATGTATCCAACAATCCAAGCCTACGTAATAAAATCTGTTCAATCTCAACCAATCCATGCCTAGCAAACCCATCTTAAAATCATCCAGCTCAAGCCCTAAAATATAATAGACACCGTACAGTAATTTTCCCATTTTGAGATCCTAGTAAGGCTCTGTAGAATTATGTTCGTCTTTATAGCAGCAGGTCCATAAACCTAAATTTGCATGATCGGCACATTTTTCTGGGGCTCTTCTGGGGAGTCAACACTACTGTGTAGAGAAAGGATCAAAGTCATACGAGAGAAAAGAGATCAGCGATGAAACTCCTAAAAGAGTACTGAAGAGAGATGGGGGTAAAATAAGGTGGGTGGCAGCAGAAGAGGAGAGAAGTACTTAGACTCGGGATACATTTTTGCAGTTAGAACTTACAAGAAACTTATACACTTATAGGATGCAGAGGTTTAGGGAATGAGAATAACCAAAAATGATATCTAGATTTTTATTTATTTTTGTTTTTAAAAATTATCATTATTATTTTTAACTTGGGCACCTGTATGATTGGAGTGTCATGTAGTAAGAAAAGAAGTTGGAGGAATATCAAGTCTGAGTGTGGAGGGATAAACAAGAATTCCTTTTTATGTGTGTTAAATTTGAAGGGCAAATTAGCCATCAATTGTAGATATCAAATAGGCATTTGGGTTTATGCTACTGTGGAGATATCACAGTCATTCAGTTTAGAATTCAGCCAACTTGGGTGTTTTGCAAGGCTACTGGGGAACTAAGGGAAACAAGAAGCGAAAGATAAATTGGCAAGGGCCATGCAAAGGCAGCTAAATGTTATTTTTATGTTTTAGCAAATGTTATCTTTGGGATATGAAATGGAAACATCTGAGTATATAAATTATGGAATGAAAGGATTAACAGTTGGGAATACATATACTGCTAGTGACAAATTGAAATTGCTAGTAAGAAGTGCTCTAAAAGTATTACTTGTAGGATTTTCTCTTTATATCCATCTGACTTGTTTCTGTCCCACAGAGGAGAAAATCACCAATTTATCACTTTCAGCAAGCACGTGTACATTCAGAATTGCCACAGTATTCTGCTCTTTAGAAAGGTAAAATATATATTGCTTTGAACAAATCTACAACTGGAATTATTTTAGAAAGCATTAATAGTGTGCTGTGATTATGCTATCATCTGGAATTAATTAGACTGTAACAATACATTAGTAGTAAAATGATACCAGTGCACTAAAATATTTAGAAGTAACTTGCATTTAGATTTCTTACTCATATTAGTTGTGCCTAAATGAAATTTTTTAAAAAATCATTTTTATAATAATTTCAAGTACAATACACCTACAGGTTAAATGCCATTTTAAGACCTTCAATGTTTTACAGCCTTTACAAAGACATATAGTTAATGAAATTATCAGAATGTGCCTTACAAACACTAGTGAGGTAGAGAAGGAATTGGTGATTTTACAAATCAATCTAATTACTGTATTTTCAAAGCATATTGCATAAAGCCTGGATTTAAGAACTGCAAAGAAAAAATAGAACATTAATTTGTACTGGAATATTCATGGACTCACTTTTTCTCTTTCATATCCAAATTTCTGAGATTTTTTTCCAAGTTACTCTTCCTGTTTTCATTATCTCCTTGCATTAGTCTATCATGTACATGGTGATGGGGTTTAACTTTCCCCCAAACAGTATTTTCATTATACGTCTCTTTAGGTCATCAATGGCTTCTCACCACCTACAGCATAAAATCCAAAATTTGACCGCTACTGAGGAGTCTCCACAATGTAGAGGAACCTACTTTTCCAGCCTTCCCTGTCACTACTTCTCCCTCTATTATATCTAAATTTATTTCTGTAACCACCTCTGAATAGACACTCCCATTTCTACCTCCCCTTTTACTCATAATTGTTTCCTGTAAAGAGATTACACCACCCTCATAAACAAATTTCTTGCCATTTTCTTAGCTTATCATAGCCCTTTCTTGTTTTCAGCCTTTAATTACTACATAACCAATAAATTTTCATATTGTATGGATTAGTATTAAAATAAAAAAAAACAGGCATATAATACTGTATGCTTAATTTAACGTATCCCATCGAAACTGGTATCAACATTGTATAGTCACAACCTGTTGGTCTCCTCCAAATAAAAGTGTGAGCAGTTACAGCGTAAAGATCTTATTGATGTATTTTTTTTAATGCACACAAACTTACATTACAGCTTAAACTTAGCAAGCCTTCGGTGATGGTCTCCCATGAAATTTGCCAAAAGATTTTTTTTTCCAGTTTAAGAAAATTGAGATGAGCATCAAAGTAAAGTAGAGCTCATTAGTAGGAATTATGCAGACAGACAAGCCTCTGCTCTCATTGCTCCCCTCATCCAGGGAACCTCAGTCAGTTAGAGCCAATTAACAGACGTGTGAGTTCTCTCTGCTGAGTGCAGGTCACTGAGTGGAGTGTGCATTGATGAGCATGACAGAGCTAGAGCCCTTAAATAGTATCCACTCCTAACTACTGTGTCCTTCAGAGGCACAGTTTTCCTCTCCCTTCCTGGATCAGGTAAACTGAAAAACAGAGATTGTAAGAATACTTCTAAACAAGACAGGATGTTGGCTAGCTGGTTATAAGCTCACTGACAAGACAGGATGCACCAAACTCAAGGGCAAAAACTTGAGAACTATAACTTCCAACAGGCACAGCAACAAATCAGTAAAAAAGCGCAAGGATCAGTGTCCTCCCTGGATCTGGAAATTAGAAGAGCATGATATATATAAAACAGTTAGAAGAAAATACTTATTTTCTGAACAAGAGAACATATTTGTCTCTCTCCCCTCACCCCAGGAAATAGAGAGCATGATAGGGAAGAGCTCCCTGCATTCTAAGGAAAGTGAGAATGGCTGTCAGGATTTTGTTTGGCCGAGAATGTGTTTGTAAACTCAGGACCAATGATGAATTATTTGGCACAAAAGAGGAGATTTTAGAGGCTATGTGGGAAAGAGATAAAGAGAAATGAGACAGCTGGCAGCTGAAGAGAGGGATTTGGAAAAGGAAAGCAGGCAGATGTAAAGGAAAATTTAATTTTATTTCTATCGAGTAGTGTATGATGTAAATCCTCTTCTTGATCTCCTTCCTAAATATTCAGTAACATCTACATTTCTTACAAATGTGTTTTTTTTTTTTTTTTTTTTTTTTTTACTTAGCTACTTTAAATTAAGTTTTTCTTGGGTGGGACAAGAAAAACAAACAGCAAAGTGCTTAGCTAATTCTCAGGGGAGATAGCAGGAGTGCCATACTTTAGATAAAGAAGAAAGGAATGGTAGTGTGCTAACCATCCTCCAAGATGGCCCTTAATGATCCTCACCTCCTAGTATTCACGCCCTTACACATTTAATAGGATTGACCTTACACCCAATAAGATATTGTGCATGTGATTGTATGTGATTTCCAAGGCTAAGTCACAAAGCACACTGTGGCTTCCAACTTGCCCTCTCTTGAACCACTCACTCTGGGAGAAACCAACTTCCATTTTGTGAGGACACTCAAGCAGTTCTATAGGGAGGTTCATGTGGCAAGAAACTGAGGCTCTCTGCCGATAGCCAGCACTAATTTGCCAATAATATGAGTAAGCCACATTGATGGAAAATCCTCCAGTTCCAGCCAAGCCTCAGATGACTGCAGCCCTAGCCGACATCCTTATGACAACCTCATGAGAAATACCAAACCAAAATGTCCCAATGTAATTGTTCCTGAATCCCTGACGATAGAAACTGTAAGGATGATAAATGCTTGCTGTTGTTTTCAGTATGGAGATAATTCATTATGTGGCAAAAGATAACTGATAACAGTGGCTTCCTACCATCTCACAATTCTATTACAGTTAAAGGGCAAAATTTAGCTTATTGGAAGGGGGCAGGGCTTTGGATTTACATCAGGAGTCCAGTTCTTGTTTAGCCACTTTCTAGCTACAGAATTTTTAAAAAATTTCCTGAGGTTTAACTTCTTTATAACTAAAATGAAGCTTGTGATGTTTGATAGTATAAGATAGTAAAGTATATAAACCATCTAACACACAGCTTGGCACATCCTACATGTCTAATAAATGCTGGCTACCATACTGACACTAAGTGTTCATATATTTGCATTGTTATTGGAAACCCTTAAGATACAATGCAATAGCCTATTCATACTATGCTGAAGCACTTGTACTTACCCAGGTGGGTCCTGTCTGGCTGTGGCTGTTAGGCACTCATGTTTGCCTAGCTGTGCCCCACTATGCTGTAACCACGACCCTCACCCAGATATCATACAGACCTAGCTGCAGCTGCAGCCAGGCCTTGTTTTACACTGTGGTTCACACACACTGCTGTAACAGAATTTTCCCTTCTGCTTCTCTTCCTATATCTTTCCACACTGAAATAGAGTCATAACCACATAAGATCATAAGACTATCCCCCTTGCCTTGTTACAAAAATCCATAAATGCTATAACATAAAAATAACAGCCTGCTGCATTCAGGGCTAAGCCTTCGGACAGAAGTCCGCTGAGCTAATGCCGGCATATCAATAAACTCTGTTTCCTGTTTTAAGCCTCCATGTTTCCCGTCTCTCCCTGCGAGTTCACAGTAGCCCACTGCAACAATGAGACATTCAATTCAGGCAAATGTTGTAATATTTGGGCACTGTCCACCTACTAAAAAACTTACCTTACTAAGAACTAATGATGCCCTGATGACCCCCATATGCTCCTGATTCAGAAAACTCATGGGGACATTTAAAGTGTCTTGGACACATTTAGTGTTCTGTCCTGATCCCCTTAATCTCCTTTACCAGTCCTGTATTCCACCTCATACTTTTCTGTGCTTTGTGATTGTATTCTGTGCTTATAATTGCAACTCCTTTTGAGGACTGACCTTGGGTATTGAAGCTGTCTCACCTTAATTTAGAACCAGAAGTTCCTGAGAGTTTATGTTCCTTGGGGCAGACTATAGTCCATGATTGACTGGTCCTGGATTACAACAGGACAGTTCCTATGCCTTGAGACAGGTACAATTTATGTTCCAGAGCTGACTATGGAATCAGGCGATGTCTGGGACTTCACCTAAAATTGAACCCTTGCTTGGCTTTATCCCCTTTTCTATTCTGCTTCTCTGATTTCTCACTGGCATTTTCTGTGAGCACTTTCATAATAAATCACTTGCACTAGAATCCTTGGCTCAGGATCTGCTTCTGAGAGAGTCCAAGCTAAGTAAAAGAATTAAACTGGGCCCGCCATCTCATAGACACTTTTGTTTTTTGTTTTTAGGAACAAATGTGACTGAGCAACCAATTCAGCTGTTGATCTGATTATTTTGGAAATTACCATAGAGTACACGGGTTACTTTTTTTGGAATTTCAAAATTACTAGAAATGTCAGTTCTTCCAACCTAACTGAAGGTCAGGTAATTGAATTGGAAGCAACATTGGTGAGAGGAATACTGTTTCTAGTTAAATTCAAATTATACACATCATGGCTGAACTATTTAATGCAAATAACATACTCAGTGATATAATAAGGGGACCAATGAATGGATATATAAGCAATACTGCCTTTTATACAATTCTGAAATTTCTTCTTAACTGAATTACAAACTCTGAATCACTCATGTCTCCCAGGGGGAGAATGGGAAGGAGATTAATACATAATGAAGCACTTATTTTATGCCAGGCAATGCGTTGAAGTGTTTTATGTAACTTTCAATATTCATACTCATGCTTTTGAGGAAGGGAGTTCCACTTCACAAAGGAAGAATCTGAGGGCCAGAGTGTTTAAGTAACTTGTTCATGGTTACACAGCCAGTAATAAGAGAAGATATTTAAGCCTATGTCTGTGTGATCACCAAGACCAGACTCTTCCCCACCACAATGATCTGATATAAAAAAGAAAAATGTTGATATAATCATATTGTTGCTGTACAACTCACAATTTTGAGTGAGTTTGATTCCTGGAGGACTGTTCTTAGTGCACATATTAAATAAACAAGGTCTCCACATCCTGCCTATGCATTTGAGACCATGTAGATTCACTCTGATGAATCAGCTAATAAAATATTAGGGTTCTGCATGATATGCCTATATACAGAACATTCCTATGCTTAAACGGATAATATAAATATATTAATTTTTCAGTTGTCTAGAAGAATACCATTTTCACATCCTGTATTGATTATCTAATAGATTTGAAATGAAATTGAGAAAGCAAACACATCATTGAGCATATATTTGTCTTATTGCCCAAACTGTTTGAATTAAGTCCATTAGTAGATGTATTCCCATGGCAGTGAATTTTCAGTCAATAAACTTACAGGGAAACCTAATAAGGAAATATGTAATGTGGGAAGATCAAGATGAAGACAAGATACATATCTCATTTGAGCAATGAAATATGAAAATGCTCTTCGGAAATCAGGGCAATTTTGAATTGCATTGGTGGAAGACTCTAGTCAATGCACTTGAATACTTTTCTTGCCCTTGCTCCATTCTCTTACTCCTGAGCATTCATTCTATCTCTATAAACCAGTATTTCCTTCTTTAGCTTATTCCAGGTCCTTAATTCTGGACTAGGCATATAATTTCACAATATATATTTAAAAGTCTTTAATAAAGGACGAAGAGATATGGAAAACTGTTTACACTCAATCTTCCCTTCTCCTATAGGATTTTTGATTAAGAATTTTCTAAAGTGGGTTATTTTATGACCTGCTTAAATAGAGATCTTTCAATTGTGTTTCAAAAAATATTGCAAGATATATACAAGAAGAACCTTGTCTATTAATCCCCAAGTTAAATATTTTTCTGAAATTTACATGATGTTAATGCACATTTTTTTAAAAATATGATTTGAGAGATGAATACTGAAATAATGGCCTGGTGGTGAGAAAACACAGGTGAAGGATTGTGTTTTACAAAATTACTCATTGATCAAAATATAATCAAAATGTTTTCACAAGCTAATTGTCTACTGTTCATCATCTGACATTCAAGAAAAGAGCTCAAAAATACATTTATACAGCAAAAATAAGCAGCAAACATAATGTTGTTTTCAACAAATGTTATGTTGATTTTTTTTAGTCTTTAAAGCTTTTTTCCCCCTGAAAATATCCAATATCCTATTGAATTGATATTCTTAGACATGATGTTCTAAGAGAGGAAAGAGTCCTGACTAATGTCAAGTATGCTATAAATATCTCCACGAAGATCTAACATGTTGTATAGAACACCTCTTGTACTGTACATCACCCTGAGACCACCTTTACCTGTACCCTTTGCTATGATGAACAGCACCTAACTTCACTTGCTTACATGGAGCTTACATTCTCCTGCGGGTGGTGCAGAAAACACACAATAAACAGGTAGTGATAAATACCAAATTGAAACTATTACAGGTTAATGGTACAAAGAGTGACTGGGAGGCTATTTCACATCTGGTTGGATAGGGAATATCTCTCTGGGGAACTTTTTTTAAAAGCTTAAAGTGGAGATCTGCCCATTCATGTTAAGATTTAGGGGAAAAGCATTCCTGGCAGAGGAATCAGAGATTGGAAAGGGGTATGGCTAAAACATGAAAAGAAAGATACCAGTGTGGTTGTGGCACAAGGAAGAGGGAGGAAACGTGATAGAAGATGAGACTTTTTTTGATGTCACCTAATTTTAACTTTAAATATCCATACCTCATCTGTATTCTGCTCCATTCTTGTTTTAAGTAGAATTTTTTTCTTCAAATCATGTAGTAATAGGAAGGTCTAAGAAGATGCTTTTATCTATCTTGTGGCTTCAAGGACCCTTGTTCAACTGTTGAGTTTCATATTATGGAAAACACAGTTAGTTTCCAACCCATATCTCTTGTCCCCTTCTTATTAACAAACCTCTGATTTTGTCTAGAGTGTCCATATGCTCAATGAAATGTGTTCACCTTCCCAGACTTCCTTGCAGCTAGGGGTGGTGACTGACCCAGATCTGATTGATGAGGTATATGTATAGACATTGTTTTTTAGCATTTGGGGGAAAACTTTTGAAACTGATAAGCCTCTGGAGGAAAGTATTTTGACCCTGGACAATTGCGCTTGGCACTCTCCTTTGTCCTTTCTTCCTGCTGTGAACATGGCCATGATGTCCAGAGGTACATCAGCCTACTTGCAGTCATGAGGATGAAAGCCACGCACTAAACATGGTGGAGCAGAAAGCCAGATGAGTCCTGAGTCCCTGATAGAATCACTGCATCTGTGAAGAAAACTTGCTTATGTGATATGAAAAAAAAAAGAACAATTATAATTCAAGACAAAGTACAGGCAACAAAAGCAAATATGGACAAATGGCATTGCATCAAACTAAAATACTTCTGCATATGAAAGGAAACAATCAACAGAGCAAAGAGTGAACTTACAGAATGGTAGAATATATTTGCAATCTCTACATGTAAAAAGGAGCTAATATCTAAAATATATGAGGAATTCAAACAAGTCAACAAGAACAACAACAATAGCAACAACAAAATACAACCTAATTTAAAAATGGGCAAAAGATCTGAATACACATTTCTCAAAAGAAGACATACAAATAACAAATAGATATATGTCAATATGCTTAACATCACTAATCATTAGGGAAATGCAAATCAAAACCACAATGAGAAATCACCTCACTCTAGATAGAAGGACCACTACTCATATCAAAAAATCAAAATATAACAAGTATTGGTGAGGATGTGGAGAAAAGGGAACCCTTGCATACTGCTGATGGGAATGTAAATTAGTATGGCCATTATGGAAAACAGGGGAAGTTCCTCAAAATATCAAAAATAGAACTACCATATGATCCAGCAATCCCACTACTGGATATATATCCAAAGGAAATGAAATCAGTATGTAAAAGAGATATCTTTGCACTCCTATGTTTATTGCAGCACTATTCACAATAGTCAAATATGGAACCAACCTAAATGTCCATCAATAGATGAATGGATTTCAAAAATGCAGTATACATACACAATGGAATACTATTCAGCCATAAAAAAAGAATGAAATCCTGTCATTTGTAGCAACATGGATAAACCTGGAGGACATTATGCTAAGTGAAACAAGCCAGGCACAGAAAGACAAATACTGCATGATCTCACTCATATGTGGAATCTATAAAAGTAGAGAGTAGAATAGTGGTTACTGGAGGATGGGGAGAGTAGAGATTGAGGGGAGGATGGGGGCAATGGGTACAAAGCTAGAGTTAGGTAGAAGGAATAAGTTTTGGTGGTCTATTGCATAGCAGGATGACTACAGCTAACAGTAATGTGTATTTCAACATTGCTACAAAAGAAAGAGGTTTTTGAATGTTCTCATTACAAAGAAATCATTAATGTTTAATGTGATAAATATGCTAATTACCCTGATTTGATCATTACACAATGTATACATGTATCGAAAGATCATGTACTCCATAAATATGCACAATTATTATGTGCCAATCATACACTTAAAAAAATACTGCATCTGTAATAGAAACTTGCCTATGTGATATAAAAAATAAAAACAATTATAATTCAAGACAAAGTATCACTGGATGGCCATGTCTGCTAGGCTACACACACATACACACACACATACACATACACTTACAAAATTACTATGGGCTAAAAGTAATCCAGAAGATTTACTGGCACACTCCAACCCATGCATATGTATACAAAGACACTCATGCAAAATCTTTAACAATAACTGTGAAAGGACTTAGATTTTACAGTATTCACGAGCTGAACATACCATAGTTTCATGGGTGTTGACAGAACACACAAGATTCCAGAGTCAGAGGCAAAGAATGGTTTATTACTCACAGCAAAAGTAGAAGCCGGATTATCCACATTTTGTGCCACTTCCCTGAGCTCTAATTCCTACAGGTTGACATGAAGAGGGCCAGATGATATCTGCACATGCAGTGGGGTGCATTATAAGAGAGGAAATTTGACCTTAAAGAACTTGAATCTTTTATTGTGGGCAATAAGCATGTATTGTTTTTGCTCCATAGGGAGACATTACTTCTATACTTCAAAATATACAGGAAAGAGAATGCAGAAAAAAGGCAGTCAGTGCTCTTCTCAGAAGACATGCAAAAAGGCTAAGGTAAGTGAGAATTGTCTCCCAACAATTATTTGAAAATATCTGGAGAAAAGTAGGTAAAAAGAAATGCAATTAAAAAGAAATAATTAGGAACAAAAATATTAATTAAAAAGTAAAGAAAGCAACTTCAGAAAGTCTGAGACCAAAGTGATAAGAGGGAAAAAATAGAAAGAATAAAGGTGAGAAAAGGAACAGGACGAAAGTGAGAGAAAAATAGAACAAAGGAAGTACTAAAAAATGAGAAAGCTTAGGGATATGGCAGAATCTCTGAAATACAAAATAATATTTATATATATATATTCTGTTAAATTCAATTCCAAAATTATTTAGTTGATCTTTAAATATTTAGTATTTTTAGTAAAAAAAAATAAAAACAATGAAATGCTGGAGACTTTTTTCATTAGCTATTAAAACTTGGCTCAATGTGGTCATAAAAATTGAATTACCATCTTGAAAAGAGTAAGTGAATAGTCTGTTTTACATGATAACGGATGATAAATTCTCAACACGTTAATCCTAAATTGTAGTTGGCACCAAACCTTTTGAACGTTAGGATGAAGTTCACTTAAAAGGTGGAATAATATTCAAAGGCTGAATTTCTTTAGCAACAACACATCTGCTATAACAAGACTTTTCAGGAAAACACATTATTTGAACAAGTCCACTCAACGATTGCCCAGAAGATTTCACACAAATAGTTCTGGCTCATTCTCATTGTGAACAATGAAGAAGTATAAAGTAAAAAATGCCATCAAATTTAACTTACAGGTGAAAACTCATTTATATGCCTTGGTTTGGTACTCCTCTGGAAATGAAAAAAAAGTCAATATCCACTATTATTAATACAAAGACATCAAATGTCTTACCGAGTAGTAAAGGGGTTGGGGAACCTTTCAAAAGTATGATGCCAAAATTATGAGCCTCATTAATCTGGGAGATGTTCTTAGGTTCCAGGGCAGTGGTTTTCAAAGTGTGGTCCTCAGGAGATTTCAGAGGATCTGCAAAGTGAATACTATCTTTATAATAATACTAAGATATTTTTTGTCTTTTTCACTCTCATTCTCTCAAAACTGTACAGTGAAGTTTTTTAGGGGTTACATGTCATGACATATCACAACAAATTGGTTACAGATGCAGATATGTGAATCCAGCTAGATATCAAAAAGATTTACAAAACTAGAAAACAATGCCACTCTTCACTAAATTTATTTTGTTTTGAAAATTGCAGTTATTTTTCTTAAAATTATGATAATTTGTAATGAGAGATATTATTGGAATTTTCAAATAAATTAATAAATATACTGTATATTTTTGTTATAATGTTTTATATGGTAAATATTGATAGATATAATCCACATAAACAGAAGCTATTTGGTATTTTCAATAATTTTAAAGAATTAACAGGGATCCTAACACCAAAAAGTATAAAAGCTCTATTAAAGAATGGCATACATTTTCTTGTAAAAATTACACCACTTGCTGTTATAGACTGAATCATGTCTTCACAAAAATCATATGTTGAAGCCATAATCCCCAATGTGACTTTATTAGGGCCTTTAATAGGTAACTGAGGTTAAATAAGGATGAAGCTCTAATGCATTAGAACTGGTGTACTTACAAAAGATGGAATAGGCACCAGGGATGCACATGCACAAGGGAAAGGCCATGTGAGGACACAGTGAGAAGGGAGCTGTCTACTAAACAGGAAGAGAGACCTTGGCAGAAACCAACCCTGCTGGCACCTTGACCTTGGACTTTTAGCCTCCAGACTGTGAGGAAATCAATTTGTGTTGTTTAAGCCACCCATTCTGTGGTATTTTTTTTTTAAATAGCAGTCCTGATAAACTAATACTCTTGCTAATAATTACCTGAGAACATACCATATGCCTGGCATTGTTCTAAAAGCTTTATCTGTATTTCCTCATTTCATCATCATTCTGATTCTTTGCAGGCAAATGATAACGTTATTCCCATTTCACAAATAAGAAACCAAGACAGAGCTAAAGTTCACAAGCCTTGTCAATATTAAATCAGAGTCTTTCGAGTACATGCTCTTGACCTCTCAACCACACAGCCTCTCTTGCCACTTACTTTAAACAAACCCATGAGGACATAGGCCTCCCAATAAGGCCTTCAGTAGTAGTTTGGAGAGGTATTAGACCTAGAACAGTCAGAAGTTCCTTGTCTAAAATAGTGTTGTAACCCTCCTTATTTTTGGGGAAAATATCTACTTTGTCAAAAAGCTTAAAGATTTTAGGGCATTAATGCCTACCTAGGAAAAGGATAGTTAAATAGTAAAATTTAAAATTGGCTTTATTCGACATATTTTGCTTTAGTAGCACTACAAACATTTGGTCATGTCAAGGAACCATGACAGTTTGAAGGAGTTTTTTTCACCCCCATGGTCTGTGCCACTATTTTGGAGTGTGCTGTGTATATGCTATCCTGGCACACTTGGCTTTTCAGCAATTATCACTGTTTGCAATTATGTATTTATTTTTTGTTTTATCTTATTACTCTCTGTTCCAGACACTGCTTGAGCCCTTTCTGGTATCTTCCTGGCTCACCTTTTCTCTCCAGCTGTTGATGCAGCAGCCAGCTTCATGCAGGTGTAGCCTGCAAGTGAAATTCAAATACGCTCCGTATTTATCTGCTACTTTCTCTGTCCCATCACTTAATGGGACGATTTCAGGAACCAGCTGACCCACTCCAAAATATGGAGGAACGAGAAGGTGAACAACTCGTGGAATAGCCTGTGACTCATGGGGGATGGAGTCAACAGGTATCTCCAGCAGACAAGTCCAGAGGTATAGTCAATATGGCTTCTCAGGAGGCTCCCAATGGGATTGAGTCCAGTTCCACGACACACCCTTCTTTCCCCTATTTCTCTCACTCTTACCGATTCCCTACTCCTGATGCTTGGGTTTCTGTTCCCAAAATAAACCTGCATCTAAACCCTTGTCTCAGCCCTGCTTATGAGGCTATCCAGGCTGAGAAACTACTTATCTCATTCACGTGAATGTAAGCTCCATGAGAAGAGGGAACATGTTTGGTTTCCTCCCTTTAGCAGAAAGTAGACATTTAGTAAGCATTTGGGAATAAATTAATTCATAGAAGCACCTATGATCCCCACATAATATTTTCGTGTATATTTCCATTAAGAATTTATTTGCATTTATTATATCATTTTATAGTGCACCTCCCATAGACCTGAAATAATTCATTCCCAGGCTAGTATGAATCATTTCAATCTAGAATTAATTTTATCTCCCCTAAAAGTCCTAGAATAGATCAGTTGCAGTAGATGAATGGGAAATCTGAGTTAGGAAAGGATGATGAATGAAAAAAGAGGGATGAATCAGAAGCAGGGACACTCTGATGAAGGGCAATTATGGTGGCCTGCGGTGGTTGAAGGAAGAGGGGATGAGCCTGTATATCTGGGAGCCTAAAGGGGCATAACGAAAAGGCTTGCAAACCTGTACACAACCTGCTTTGCCCTTCTGTTTAGCCCAGCTCTAAGAACAGACAATTATCTTCTTGCTGATGATCAAAAAATACTGTTGGAAGAAACCGATTAAAAGCACCCTGATTTGATTGTTGTGAAAGCTACTCCAGTAAGAGAATGATAAAGTGTGAATTAGGGTTTGGGGAAAGGAAATAGATACTATCTAGGAAGAAAGCTAGGGGAAATTGAAACAAAAATGAAGCCAAGATTAGCCAGAGGAAGAGGATAAATGAAACAAAAAGGTAGATCTATCACTGACTGCAAATCAGCAGTGAAAAGGAAGATAGAAAAGTGTGCCTTGAAATTTTGTTTATGACTTTTTCTCTCCAGTTTCTAGTATCGTCACTGTTTTTTAACCTTCTTTTGTATGGCTCCCTACTGTGACAATAATTTCCCTAGAACTAGCAAATTGAGTTTTGTTTATTTTTAATACATCGGATAACTGAAAAAATTTAGGGGGCAATTTACTGAAGAGGAAAATAAAGTTTATGCGTCATGTTAAAATAATTCACTATACTTTTCAAACCTGCCACAAGTTGAATAAGATGAGTACAAAAGAAGCATTTTAGCCAACGTAAAATCTCTCTCTGACATGTGTGCCCCTCATTTAAAGGGCGTCTTGGCAGTTGCTCATTTGAGGTCCAGGTGGTGTTTTTGTAATGGGCTAGAGATGGAATTAGATCTCAGAAAGTGGATGTGGATTTAGCTTTTGAACACCGTGGGTGCACAGAGTGTTCTGGCATGCTCCCACTAATCCTGATTATTAGATATACCCAATTTCAGTTTACAGAATCTACCATCCTTAGCTCTTCCACGTCCACTATCCCACCTATTTAGAAAATCACCAAGTTCTGGCCAATAAACTGAATAATAAGTTCACATTATTCTGTGTCCCTAAGGTACATGTGTATTATATTTTAGCACATATCATATTTTGTTGTGATTATTTGCATGTCAAACTTTTTAATAGAACATGTCTTTCATGAAGATAAGAATGCTGGCACATTGTAAGGTCTCCCATATTCAATCAGCTTTTGCTTATGCACATTCAGTGACGACCACTCAATAAACCACTTAAAAATAGATGAGGTTTCTTTAGATACAGTGAGTTTTCCATTGCTGAAAACTTCAAGAAGGACTACACTACAAAATCAGCAAGGTCCCTTCAAGCCACAAACTTTCTATTTCAGTACTAAAGCAAAGTCAAGAAACAAGGGCACATTTTATTTGCGTAAATTTCTCTTATCTACAGTATTAATTCTGCTCCTCTCTTATTCAGTGTGCTATGCAAGTTATGCTCATGGTGTATACTCACTAAATTTGTGTTATGAAAGAATTCTGTCTTATTGGCAAAATTATCTTCTCTCAAAGAGAATGTGCTTGCTATTTGTAATCTCATGTAAAGCAGTTTGATTTTGCAAAATAAGTAGTACTTAATACCCACATTTATTTTGCTGGTCTTCTTCCTAGAATAAAATAGCACCAGAAATAGAAAGTAGAAATGGCTAGCAAAAATCTCCACATATCTTTTATGAGTTAGAGAATAAGAATTTTTTTAAAGGAATGAAGTTTTATGTTTTTCTTGACAGGATAATACTGCACGTATTAAGAAAAATAAAACTCATCAACCTCAACCTTAGGTATGAATTCAGAGGGCTCCATATCAAGGTATTTATTTTGTCTACTTGTGATGCAGAATAAGCAAATGCATCACAATTTTAAGGCAATTTTATGCATTTGACTTAGAATTGCTTTAATCTGATAAAAAAAAATACTACAGTTGATTCTTGGAAGAATGAAAATGCTTCACTTAAGAATTTAGAGGGCTTATCTGCTTAAGTCTTCAGTGTTTCTTATTCTTGTAAACACTTATGATGCCTGAATAATCCTTTCTGTGGTGCAATTTTCTTCATAAGTAGGATAGATCAATATTTCCTGTATATCAAAATAGCTGCTCCCAGAAAGGAAATTACTTGAGACAGCTATATCATGGGGGAAGCATAAGTACACGTGTTAGATGGTAAAATGACCACAATTCCTTACCCCTTCCAGCATTGACACCCTTTGCAATGTGATTTTGTGATTCCTCTCACTAAAGAGACTGACTCAATTTTCCCTCTCCTTAAATCTATACCGGTCTTGTGACTTATTTGGGCCAATAGATTGCAGCAGGAGTCACAATATGCCAGTTCTGAGCCTAGGTCTTGAGAGGCCTCACATTTTCGTTTCTCCTCTCTCAGAACCTTGTGACCATCAGGAAAACAATCCTAGGCTAAACTGCTGAATTATGAAAGACACATGACCCAGCCAACAGCCAGCCTACTCCCAGACATGTGAGTGAAACCATCCTGTATCAGCCAGCACCCAGCCAACCTGTAACTGACAACAGACACTTGGCCAAGACCCAGTGAGATCAGTTTAGCTTAGCTCAAAACCAAAAGAATTGCCCAGACTGGTGACTTATTGTTTTATCCCCTACATTTATGGTGGTTTGTTATACAGCAGTTGCTAAGCTTGTAAATGACAATTGTTGGAAAGAGTATTGCTTAAAATAAGCAACAAAGAAAATGATGTGATCCAGTAAAATGAAAGTGCTAGAGATTTTTAAATGCCAAAATTTAATGACAAATTCCAATTTTTCAAATATGCAACTGGCCCTAGAAATTAGGTACAATTGATCTGGCTATTCATTAAAAGAAAGGAAGTAGCATAGAAATTATTATAGTCAAGAAAATGATGGAACATCTGAAGTACCGGCAACAGAAAGATTGGTAGAAAACGGAAACCAATGAAGCTGTGATTGTCACCTGGTAAATATTGATTAAGAAAAATGGAAACTGAAAGTGTAAAAAGCACAGACTGAGCATAGGTGTTGACTGTGGCCCGTGCTCCCACCCCAGAGATTACTGCTCACTTCTTAGCACCGTAGTGAGGATGAAAATGGCAGATTCTGTAAAGCTGTTAAAGCAATGCTTCATGTTTTTGCTTCCCAAGCAGTGAGAGCTTTCTATTTAAATTTCTGTTCCTCAGAAGAGCTGCATTAGTGAGCAAAGGAAGAGATGTAGGTAAACTTGAATTTACTCCCTATTCTCCCACTTTGTCCTTTAAAATTGGGCTTTTTGAGTCTTGAGATTATAAGCTTTAAGCTTACTTTAGCTACATTTTTGTCTTTAACACTAGATTGAACGGTTAAGGCCATTTTCTTTAACATTTGCCTCACCCTTTCTACCTGCTTCCTCAATTCGGGTGAAGGAGTCACGAACCAGGAACTGTTTAAAATGCACACTTCATAAATCTTTAGATGTGAGAACAATTCAACACCCAGACCACATAGCTTCAAGCTCCCACTTCTTCACCTTTGTTCTATATTTTGATTTGGGAAGACACAATGCTAAGAGAACATGCTGTATCTCGAGAAGTGAGAGAGTGTAGCATCTGTTACAAAATAGGGATAGCCAATAAGTCTGTTAATAATCTATCTTACCACATTTTTAAAAATTATGATGTAGCTCAATAAGCCAAGAGAAGAGAAGGGTCAATAAATTATTACTGATAGGGTGCTAAAAGCGTAGTAAAACATGAATGATCATCACTGATCAGGGCAGCTCAGAACAAAAGGCTGACAGTTGTGTACGGCTTCAAGTACTACCTAAATGGCTCCTACACTTTGAAACTGCTCTGCTAGAGATTGCCAGCCTTTAGAATGAGCAACCTCAGGTTTCCTTCTCAAGGGAGCAAAGTATTTGCACATCACTGACACCAAAGATAGGACCAGTTAAGTTTGTCACTTAGTACAGTAGTACTGTTCTGAGCTGCTCCCTTGCAGACAACCTACGTCAGGAAATGGTCCTTAGAGATAAGGAAAAAATTAGCTCCTGAAAGAATGATAAACCCTGTATGTGATAATTATATAAAAAACAGAGCGGCAAAGAGAGGGAGTGATAAAAGAGGCTTTAGCTGTATTTTCAACCTTCACTTGCTTAAAAAAAAAGGAAAAGGTTGGAGAATTTTTGACAACACATTAACATCTGCTAAATCTGAGTGTTGAGATGGTTTTGTCTTGTTTTTCTATCTTTTCTTTATGTTTAAAATAGTTCATAATAATGTGCAGTATGTAATAAAAAAAGAAACAAAATGTAATGAAAGAATCTATGTCGGCTCACCACAGAACTAGCTCTCTCCTAGGAGATGTTAATGATAACACAAAAGAGATGTCTGTGTGGAGAGCTAGGCCTATTTTCTGGCCTATTTCTGAATGTCAAGTTTCAATGAGATTTAGAAAGAGAACTTTATCTGGCAGGATAACGTGTCTCCTAACTCTAACTCATATTTTCCGTATCTTCTTTGGTGTGGGTCTATTTCCCCATGGAATGGGTACAAGGAAAAGAAATTATAACAGCAAGAGTAGAACATAAATCTTTCTTTGTGGACTTATAAAACTCTTATGGGCTTAAAAGCTAGGGAGATAATCTTAATTACTCTACCCAATATAATTGTAATCCTGATGAAAAAAATAAATTGATTCCCTTATTATCTAAATGATAAGCTTGGTAGTGTCAAGACTAACTGGAATGTGAATGAATCCTTTTAATAAGAGGCATAAGAAAACACCTATGCAGATGCTTGGTGAAAATGCACATTTTGATTACTTTCCTTTGAATTCTTAGTCTACTGGCATTTTACGCATTTGCCAGTTGGAAAATGACCACATGCTAAGTTTGAATATTTAGTCTCTTCATCCCCAAAAGATCTCTTTCTATGGCCACATCTCCGAGGTGCCAGCAGCACACCTGGATCACTGCCCACGTGGCTGTGTGGTATTGCTTACTGAGAACAACAAGAGACAAGTCAGACAGCAGCCATGAGCTGCACTTCCCATGTATTTGCTAAATACAAAAGGGCAGGCGAGGAGCATACCGTTCGGTGAGCAGGAGCCCGTCTGCCTTACAAATATGTAGTCTGAAGCATTGGAAGGAACAAGGGCTCAGTTGGTGGCTGATCTGCAGCCTCTCTACTCTGTGTGGGCCCTTAAATCCTTTCCTTTGAGCTCCCTAATATAGCTCTTCTAAGGGATAACTATTTAAATAGAAAGCTCCCACTGTTTGGCAAGTCAAAAAGCATCAGTTCACTGTTCTAACAGCTCTACAGCAGCTCTGAAAACACAGAGGAGACGGGTGAGCAGGAATCCCCAAAATAGTCTATTTGATCTACCAGAAGTCACTTAGTTACAGTGCTGCAATTGAGAAGGGAAAAGTCTTTCTTCTGGCCACTCCTTTTCATCATTAATATCCTCAGAGATATCCAAGTAACAGGTTACCTGGTAGAGACTCTGCTTCTTGCTTATGAGCAAGTAGGACTTCGCAGTGACCGCATCCTATAATTCAGGGCATTTATTTGTCTTCCAAACAAAGTACTATGCAAACCTCCACAGAGAAGATGAGGAACCTTACTTCACTCATGGGGACATAACTATTCTAAAGAAAGGTTTAAAGGGTAGAAGACTTGATCTTTAAATACTGTGGGTTAGTATTTAAAAATGAATTCAATACTAACTGTTGGGATAGATAAATAAAGGACCATAAAAGAGGTGTAAGGAATTATGGGGGAAAATCGACATATACAAAACAGCTAAACAAATAATGAAAACAAGTATATAGTTTGCTACTTTGTGCTGTGTTACAGATTATAAATTCAGAGTTTAGATAAGGGAGAGATTACTGAGAGCTTCATGGAGTTGATGACAAAGTATCTGTGGTTTAATGTGAGTATCAACAAAGGGTTCAGTAAATTGGGAATAAGACTAATGGTGGGAATAAAATGGGCTGTAGGAAGACAAGGGCATAACAAGCAGGCACAGAAGATGAACTGAGCTTGGTTTGTGGGGTGCGTGCATGTGTGTGTCTTTTGGGTAGTTGGATAGGGGAGGAATGGAGACTGATAACAACTGAGGGTCGACATGACTCAGTTATAATTTGTCTAAGGAAGTTGTGGCTAAAATACAATGGGATTTCATCAAAAGTAATGCTGTGGGAAATAAGAGAGACACTGCAAGTTTTGGAAGTGTCTTCACCTCTTGATAAATAAAATGGATAGTTAGAAAGAGCAGAAATCAAACATGCCACATTGTGTGTGGTTTAAAGTGTTGCTTTTTCCCATTTGTCTCAGGTGTGGTAATGGAAGACAAAAGTAAGAGAACCATTTTATCTCCAATCCTACTGTAAATATTCACAATTAACTAAAAACTACTGAAGGAGAACAAAATTGAGGACAGAGAAAGGTAAGGACAAGGAACAAATGACACGTACACATTTGAAAAACTTGACCCTGTTTTCTAAACTCTGCCTAAAATATATGAAATGTTCAAATGATTTTTTTTTCTTACACAGTTGAAGGGAAACAGCTTAAGTCTGTGACTTTGTGGTAAGAGGGCACCACAGCAAGAAATAAAGAAGTACCAAATGACTCCGGTGCTTCAATTGACACTGAAGAATTTCCAAAATGCAGCCTCAAAAGGTTTTTTTTTTTCTTTTTGTCCAGCTTATTAACTTAAAGGATATGTAAAATTATTCCAGCAACTGGTAAAAGATCCATGATGAAGAAGTAGATATGTATCCAGGACTTGTTTGAACACAGGATTTTGCCATTGCTGTTCTGCTGTGTCATTTAAACACAAGGGCTCAATCCCCCAAAGCCAATTTTTGAGATAAAAGGTATGAAGGAAAGAGTGAAAAGCCATTTTTTTTTTTTTTGGCTCTGGCCAGTACAGGGATCAAAAAGCCATTTCTTAACCAATAATCCAATCTTCTGTTTTTCTTCCATTCTCATTTCTACCAACACAGTGCAATGTACTCAGGCAAGAAAGCTACACTTTAAATAT
Organism: Cynocephalus volans; assembly: GCF_027409185.1. Classification (NCBI taxonomy): domain Eukaryota; kingdom Metazoa; phylum Chordata; class Mammalia; order Dermoptera; family Cynocephalidae; genus Cynocephalus; species Cynocephalus volans. The sequence continues at coordinate 39,022,550 of NC_084478.1, read as the reverse complement.
CACTACTGTTTGAGAAGGTTTTAGCCTTCTCAAAGCCTCCAGCCTGATGCTGTCTCGCTGCAAGAGATACACTGGGTAACATACATTGATTTACTGAAAACAGCTTCCAACCTAGTGCCAGGCCATTATGGAATACCCCTGTGATAAATTCCCTAAGTTTAGTAGCTGATACAACAAAATCCGTAACTTTATCTATACATAATGATTCATTCCGTGATCTATTCAAGGAGAATGAGTGAAAACATAATTTGATAAGGACAAAGGATGCATAGACAATACCACAATTCTTTCAGAGTCTGATCTCACCAGCCCTCAAATGGATATTTTTGTGGCATGACCCATATAAAAAAACCCAGAGGATGAGTTTAGCATAAGGGCAAAAACTGAAAAAGCAAGGGTGTATATATAGAGCAATATAGATATTTATCTTCCTACGTAATTAATGAATTTCTTGAAGTTAGGGATGAGTTAGTTTCTGAAATAGAAAAGGGATGACCAGTTTTTCTGCCATATTTCATGGAGTGAAAAACCTAATAATTTTACATCCCATTTCAGTATTTAACCCTCAATGCTAAGATCAACTGACTACGCACTAGATATTGGCTTTAGAGAGATATTAAATCTTTTTTCTTTTTTTTTTCAAGAAACTGAGAGAGTGGAAAATTAAACATGACAAAATAAATGAATATCCAGTAGTGGGATATTTGATCTTCAACCACAAATGGGATTTTGTTGTTTAAAAGTCTTTAGATTGTGATTGAGTTTTGAAGTCATAAACCCTAACTTCAGAACATTAAAAAGAGAAAAATATTCAAGAACACAGTTTTACCCATGGTTTATATTTTTTATCTCTTTATTTTCTCAACTAAGTTTAGTATTCTTATAGTACTTACCTAGTTTAAAGATATATATTTAGATGTCTTAATTATGGGGAACAATGTAATAGGAAGCAGGCCTGTCCAGAGAAAGCACATTAAAGCAAGAAGGGGGTGGGGGGATGAGATAAGAATATGCCACCTTCCTCCTCCTTCCTAATTCTAGTAACATATTAAATTATATGAGTGGCTCACCTAAGATTATTAATTAATACTGATGCTGTGTTTTCAGTATACATTGTCTATCTATGGACGTGCATGTATTTATCGAACAGTTGAAATATGGTAAATTCAAAAAATGTGTTGTGTGCTATTAAAATATAAATAAATGAAGGATATGGTATGTCTACTGCCCTGAAGATGTTCCTAGTCTGCTTAAGGACATAATATACATGAAATACATAATACAGATGAAACGTTAATAAAACAAGGATTTAGCTAACAGTTTTTGCTACCACTGAAACAGCAAAACAGAAAAGTGAGTGATAGGATTAAGCTATAGTTATCAAAGAAGACTATATAGAAAGGTTTTTGCCTTAGGGGGCAGTAATTTTAAGCCTAGAAAAGAATGCAGTTTCCAAGATAGTGTGATATAAAGAGACATGAAAGATTGAGAGCCTGAGAGGTGCCACAGAATTAGATGTAAGAAGGAGGAAGGTCCACTGCTATGCAGAATGGCATGAGAATAGTCATGAGTAGAGGGAGGAGACTGAAACAATGCAAGCAATGGCTGCCTTAAGTTTCCAGCAGAGAAGTCCGAGAAATATGCAAGAAAATAATAGACACAAAATGTCAAATATTTACTCATTCAGCAATTATCTGTGGAGCCTATACTATTTTCCTGGCACTGTATGAGGTACTAGGGAAGCAATGGAGAATGAGACAGATATTGTCTCAACTCTCATGGAATTTGATTCTTGATAGGAAAGACAAAAAGATAAACAATAAACAAATAAATATCAAACAACAATAGATATTATGCATAGAATTAACATATGGTGATGTCATAATGAGGGACTAGACAGATACTTTAATCTGGTAAGTAGGGAAGACTCCTCCGAGGAGGTGACATTTAATTAGACTTTATATTTCAAGGAACAGTGTGATAAGCAGGGAAGATGCAGACAGATGGGACAGCTAGGGCAAAGGCCCAAAGGCAGAAAGTGTATTGAAGGCCTGTCTGGCTGGAGATTAATGGGCAAGGAGGAGAGTGATGTTCAGTGACATGAGATAGATAGGCAGGGCCCAGGATAAAACTGTGTAAAAGCAAAAGGTAAATGAAGGCAATGCCTTTTCAATTATATAAGGGTCTGCATGCTTTCAGACTCTTTTTGTGTGGAAATTTAACCTTTGTTTTTCTTTCCCTCTGGGCTAAATTGGAAAAATGGAATGGAAATCGGTCCTCTCACCTACTTAGAGCATTGGAGGATTAAGCTCTCTGAACACATAAAAAAGGGGGAAGAATTGGGCTTTGTGTTCAATGAGCCACCAAAATCCACAGTTAAAGAAACAAACGGAAGGTTTGAAGGAAGAAGCAGAATATCTTAGTATAGCAAGAATGCCAATGGGCTTGAGACCCACTGAGCTAATCATGTCGCAGATCTTCCTCACCATCACCCCAGAAGAGAAAGACTGACTTTGACATGAGGGCCTTGAGGTGAGGCATAAAGTCTGGAAAACAGGAGATGTAGGCTATTCCTTGGAAAGAAGTCAGGACTCCAGAGAGGAAGGCTTTCTGGTAAGTATAATAGAGACTAGAGGCACTCCCAAGTGAGATGGTGATGTGGAATGGAAAATGAAGTCTACCTTACAAAAAACAGAAATGCAATATATTTCTGGCAAACTTTAGTTCATATACTTAGATTCATTTCTGTAAAAATACATAGGCAAATTCAAGTTTATATGATCTTGTTGGATGTCTAAGATGGCATTTCACAAAATGCGATGTAACAAGGCATAATGGAAAAAGAGTGTCCATGGTCATATGTTGTACAAAACACCAGGTTAAAAACACTTCAGTATTTTCCTTAACTGCAGGAATTCTCAGAGCCTTTATTTATGCTTATGTCCATTGTAAATATCCATAACAGAGATGGAATGCAGCATTATTCAAAATTATTTAATCAAATAAGTTTTCCCCAGAATATTTCATAAAATTAATCTTCTAAGAAAATGCACTGGTATATAAGTGTAAGACTAGACTGTATCATCTACTAAAATATGAAAAGAGACTTAGTCAATGGGAACACAGTTAATAAATGCATTATTAGTTAACTTGGAGACTCAGGTAGTCACTATATAAGAACACCTAAAAAATGTTAAAGCTTGTTTAGCTCAACTTGATAGTCCTTATTTAAATTATGCACAAATCATATGAAGAGAAACAAGGTTATACAATCGGAAATATTCCATAGATATTATATGAAACACTCAGCTGTAGGTATTTGTGCGGCACAACTCAGTTAAACAATTTCATAGATGAACTAATTGATGGAGTTTGGATGTGTTGTCCCCTCCAAAACTCATGTGGAAATTTGATCTCCAATATGGCAGTGTTGGAAACTGATTGAGTCATGGAGGTGGATCCCTCATGAATGGATTAATGCTCTCCTTGGGGGAGGAGGGGTAGTGAGTGAGTTCTCACTCTATTAGTTCCCGTGAGAGCTTGTTTTTTATAGGACCCTGGCACCTCCCCTCTCTCTTTTTCCTCTCACCATGTACCCACTGGCTATTCCCACTGGCCCCCTGCCACTTTCTGCCATGAGTAGAAGCAGCCTGAGACCCGTGCCAGATGTGGCTGTCCCAGAATCGTAAGCCAAATAAACCTCTTTTCCGTAAAAATTACCCAGTCTCAGGTATTTCTGTTATAGCAACACAAAACGGACTAAAACACTAATCAACCATCTTTTTACTGTAATCTCTTTAAAAGAGATGAGTTGATATTTTACATCATGTTCTCTATTTATCACTACCATTTTTATAAATTTTAAAATGTAAAAAATAATATAGAGGATAAGAGAGCCATATGGTAATGATTAATTTAAACAAACTTTTATTGCATCTGTTAAAATCAGATAAATAAAACCTTCATCTTAGTGAGTAAAATTAACTATTTGAGTCTCTGATATGTAGATCACGATCTACAAATGGACCTGCAAACTTCTTTGAGTAGCTCCTGGAATCACATTACATTGGCACTGGCCCATCTCATCCACTTCACCCCTTCTTGCATTTCAGGGATTCCCTGTGAGGAAAAGAAGGTGCAGCCAGCAGTGTTACATTCTTGCTGAGTCCGTGACTCCACACACTGTAAGTACCCTCCCCTTCACCACCAACAATATTATCTCAAACTACCTTCAGAATCATGGGAGCTCCTCCTCCCACTTTTGCTGTTCCACCCATGAGCCCTTTAGTAATGTGGAATCTGTTAATTAGAAATTGAAAAGCTTACTTTATAATCTCAGAATAAGAAATGAAGAATAGTTTCAAAAATATTTTTACAATTACATTTCCCTGGTAATTTTGAAAAATTTTGCTAAAAATGAAATTTGCTCTTGATCAAATATTCATTTGGTCAAATCCAGCTAAAGTAACTTTTGTTACCCAGATCACTAGAAAGTGCACTTAAACCAAGGTCATGTTGGAGTAATACATAATGATCATTGTTATAAAGATAACTTCCCTACACTGTGAGTTCCCTAAGAGCTCTTATTGTTGAAATAATAATAATAATAACAATTTTTGAAATATATATTATTGTACTATAAGATGTTGAAAATATAACTTTAGTAATTCATGTAGTATGTATATTAAGTTAATGCAAAAACTCAATCCTCATTATTCTACTATTCAAGATAAAGATTGGAGGCAACAATATCATATTACTTCAGTTTAGAATCATTGTGTATCAGTAGAGCATTGAAAACTTAGATATAGTTATATTTTTCACATCTTAAACAAGTAAGATGTAACTAACCCCCCCAAAACCCAGTTTCAAGTCTAAAGCATAAAGCAAAGTCCCGATAAAATCTTATTTGCAGAAACTATACCACAGAAATGTCTCAAAGAGATAAGCAGAATCATACACTAGAAGAGACAAGTTTGGAAAAAAAGATATCTATTCTTGGAGTATTAGTATGGAGTGCTTATTTACCCCTGTAGGTTCCAGAAAAATGGAGATGTCAAAGACATGGGAGGGTGACATAAACCCCTTTTTAATCTAACATCTTTTTAGTAGCCTCCCAAGTGGACTGGATGGTTGAATGAGATTAAAAAAAAAAAAATGCTAGCAATAAGGGGATGTGTATAGAGAACTGATAAACATGAGGCTAACTTCCTATCCTGAGAATGCTGTTAAAATGCTTTGAAATTTTTAAGAGTGGAATGGAAAGATAAATTCTCTCCTATCTCCTTCCCATTCAAATTACTTGAATCTATGAACATATGAAATTTCAAAATATTTGTTAATGTCTACAAAGCAGAGAAAAGTTTGTGCCTATAGTCATTTACATTTCCTAGGTTCAATTTGATAGTAAGAACCCATATCTGAACAAAATACAGTTTAAAAGTGATTCAATTGAACAGCAAGGACTGCCACTTATTGAGCACGTTCCATGAGCTAGCCTTTATTTGGGTCAACTCTTAATTTTCAAAGCAAGCCCAGATGTCAGTACTATTATTATCCTCATTTTATAGATAAGGCCATGTTGATAATATATGGCCGAGCTGAAATATTTAAAGAATAAAAATATTAAAAGAATCATCACATATGCCTTCATTTAATAGAATTTAGAAGGAACTATATAGATAACAGTATGGTGAATAGTAGGGACCTGCCTATGACAGTCCCTTGCCCCAAAGTTTATTAACTAGTGTTAGAAGTGGCTTAGGGGTGGAAAACGGTAGTATGAGGCTTACTCCCAAATGCACATAAGATTTTACAAAAGCAGGCTACAAAGGAATCAGCCACTGTAGCACCTAAGGATATTTATTACCTTTTTCTCCAGTCACCTTTGGTTTTCCTTTTTGCTCCTATTCTTTTTTCCGTTCCTTTCCACTGCCTCCTCCTCCAACATTATTACTCTTGGGTTTTGTTTTTATTCCCCGGGTTTTGAAAACATTAATGGAAGTTTTATTTTTTTAATTGAAAGTTTTAAAGTTCTCTGAAGCATCTCTTGAAATCTTTTGGGGAGGAAAATAATGCAAATTTCAAGCCAAGAAAAGAAAGAAAATGGTAAAGTTTTACGATTTTTTAACAATTCACTATGTATGACCAATGCAGTTCTATATTCTTTAGCTTTCTATGCATTCTCATTAATTGCCTCCTATTGTGGATTTAGTTATAAATATCTCTTTTTCATACTGCAATTGTTTAAACTAATTTACATTGAAATCCATTCCAATTACAGTTAGATATTGTTCTAAAGTGGCAATGAGTAAGAGGTTATGGAAAATGCTCAACTATGAATAGAAAAATGCCTTTACTAAAAATATAAACCATGACGCTTTTTAATGTCAATTCTGGAAAATAACAAATCAGACTGGTTGCTTTGATCTGTAAAAAGATCTAGAAACAAATCATCAAATTGTAAACACCTACAAGAAAATGGAGGTAACGAGAAGTCTCCAATAGAGCCCCTGAGAAGTCTGCCTTATCGGACCCTTCTAATTTCATTTTATGACAAAATGATAGGCCTAACGGACATCAGGAAAACTACAAATTTAATCTGTCCAAGAGTCCTTAGCACTTCTAATATGTTTCCATCTGACATGCGGATCAACCATCTCAAATTCCATGTGGGAATCTGCCAAATCTCCTGGGGGTATGTCTTTCTCAAATAGTAAAAACAAGAGATTGTGGGAGAAAATGCACTCAGGATTTCTACTTGCATAAAGATCTAAATCAATAAAGGACCACTGATAAATAAATATGGCCTTAAATAAAATTATTATTCTTGCTATTATTTTAAGTTTTTGAGATATTTTAGGTATAATGTAACTTGAAGGCTGGTGGAAGGAACCTGGTTGGGGCCTCCAGGGAAGTTTCTTTCACTGAGAGTTGATATTTGTGTAACTCTTCTCTCTGCCTTAATTTAGCAGATCTGGGGATGATTACTGGATGTGATCACTTCCTTTATCATATTGTCAATGTTTCAAATGTAGGATATGTCTCGTATCACACAGAAATGGACGCAGACATAGATCTAAGAGGCCAGCATTTAAGAGTTAAATCTGTAGGTGACCCCTAACCACACAGTGTCTGACCTTCAAGCTTCCCTGGCCTTTGAGAGACTGGCTGAGCTGTTGGCTTCACAGGGAAACTCAGCAGGGCAAGGGCCTGTTGATGGCTTTTATCATCCTGTTGAGAACTTGGAAGCATGTTCATTATTTATAGGTCTATGTTTCCAAAATGCTGTTATACTTATTTTTTATTAATTGACTTTTAACAAATTCATGCATATGTTTATATACACAATGGAGACATGACATTTCAAATAAAGGAATACACCCTTTGACAATTAGTTTTTAGATAGAAAATTATAAAACTATAGCTAAAATATTGCTAACACCTGACATTTATTAACTACTTGCTCCATACTACACTATACTAAGCCCTTTACAAGTTCATATATAATGTCTTTTAATATTTGTATCAACTCTGTGAGTAGTTTCACTTATTTTTTGGGTGAAAAAACATACAACAGAGTTTATATAAGGTGCCCAAGGTCACAGAGCTGGGACGTGAACTCAAGCAACGGCCTCTAGAGCCCTCACCCTTAGACACTGCTAGTATTGTATTTTAGTTTAGGGAGGGCAATATTCCAAACACGAAAAATGCATATCTTAGCTCTGATTTATTAGTCTTAGTAATTTATTACTAAGTAATTTATTAGTATTTTGAAACACTAATGCATATCATCATGTGGGTCATATTTGGCCCATTATCTCCAGCATTTTACACTTCATCTTCTATTTCTCAATATTATTATAGAAGCCACTTACACTAGACATGATTCTTCCATTGAAAATCATTACTTTAAAAAAAAATCATGTTCTAATCAGAAGTACAAAAAATTATTGATGCCAACTAGTAATCTTATAATAGTAGAGAATAAGGTATTATTTTAATTTCTGTATTTGAAAATATTCTCATCAACATTTCAGTTGGGTAGTATTTTATGAATATTTGCTAAAAGTAGAAATTTTGTGGATACATGTGTACTCTCTTCAGTTCTAGGAAAAATAAAACCTATTACATATAGAACTGTGCAGTAATTTTACCTCCAAATTTTTCCATTTCATCAAATCTCAGAACATTTCTTTTGTATTGGTTGATCTCAAAATATATTTGATATTTCTTTAAGGTATGTATTTTCATCCACGAAAACACAAACAACACACACCAAAGCTTATGGTCTACCTAAGAGCCTAAGACATATGACAGTTCATTAACTGTCTTTTTCTTTTTTAACGTAATCATTTAGAAGAAACATGCTCATGGATGACTTCTGTTTCCAACAGGTGAAGTTGTGCCTTCTTTATTTCAGCAATCAAAGGAAGAGGAAAAGGTGCGAATGACAGGAGAAAGTATGAGTAGCATACATTAGTAGCAGCTGAAAGTTTGGGAGCTAAAGAAAATTTCTGAGGACCTAATGCTTCTGTAATGTTCTGTGCCAGCCTATATTTAACTTGTGTTGAAAAGCCCATGTTCTCTGAGAGTTAAAATTAATCTGTCTCCATGGTGAGTTCCAACCAAACTGTGGCTGGTTAGCTCAGCGAGTTAGAGCACGGCAATGATAAAAATCAGATAAGGTCAGAAAACTGCCTTTTGTCCTTTGGCTAAAGATGACTCCCCAACTCCAGTGTCATATATGGGCACTCCATAGACCTCAGTGGAACCAAGCAAGAGAATGTGGATGGATCACTGCAAGAGATTCATCTTCCCTGGAGAAATAACTCAGGTCTTTCACATACTAAAGGCTCTTCCGGACAAAGCTACTGTCCAAAAGGAAAGAAAGCACATTCTAATCCACTGATTTTCAAAATGAGTCACAAAGACCACCTTTACCTAAATTTGCACCAGTTATTTTTTTTAAGCTAAAAAAATTTTTTTTTCTAAATTAAAAAAAATAATATATATTTTTTATTGTACATTTTTATGGGGTACAGCTTTTTGTTTCAATAGATGTATATATTGTATAATGATCCAATCAGAATAGTTAGCATATCTATCACCTAAACATTTCACCAGTGCTTTTTAAATGCAGTTTACCAGGCCCCACACAGACTTTCTGAATCAGAGTTAATCATATTTGGCTGAGGGATCAGAATTTTAGAAATCTCACCAGGGGATTATTGTTTTCACCAAAGATTTGAAAACCACTAGTCTAATACATGCTCTATTTCCCATTGGTAAATAGATTTTCACAATGTATCTCATGCCATCTTGCCAATTGTCAAACCTGATATAGAGGACAAGCAACACAGGGCCCAAAGTTATGAGGACTATTTTCCAATTCCAGCTCAACCTCTAATTAACTATGTTATTTGAGTCTAATCTTAAAATAAAAGCAACCTGAGCCATTATGTAGACCGAGCACAGGTTCTCAACTTGGAGCTGGTTCTTCTTTCCCTTCCCTCATAAATCCCGCTCCAACACTTTTAAAACATACAACAAAGCCCCATTATTAACAGTGATAGTCTCTACATAGTTAGGAATCATAGATCTAGACTAGAACAACCTCTGATCTTCCAAACTGACAGGTAAAAACATTAAGAGGTTTACTCAAGATGTTATTGATAATATTGGCATTAAAACGAACATTCAAGTTTCCATATTCTGATTTTAACTAATATATGGTTAGATTTCTTCCCCATTAAAGAGAAAATTTTCCAAACTATCCATAGAGTTTTCTGCAAAGATAAAATGAGATGTGTATTTTCATAGGTATAATGTATCCAGTTTTTCTAGCCATTCTCTACTAGTGTTTAAAGATTTTTCATCTCCGTGACTTTGCTCATAAAGTTTGCTCTCCTTGGAATACCTCTCTTTGCCATTTGCGCACAACAAAATTCTCATAACCATCAAGGACTAGCTAAAAGACTTTCTTAATATTCCCCTTGCCTAGCTTCCAATTTAAACAGGACTCCTTAGCAATATCACTCCTAGACAGGTGGAGAGGCCCCTGTCCTCCTCCTCCATTTACAGGGTCCTACCTTGGCCCTGTTCCTACCATGCTTCTGCCTGTGGGGCAAGAAGTCTAGGAGAACCAAAGAGGTACACACACCCAAAGCCATTGTCTCCCACCTTCTAGACCACAATCTGGCACTCCAAAACTTAAAATGTCCTATCCAAGACGATCTGGGCTTACTACTAGGGACACTGTGGGCCTCTTCCCTTGGTCAACTTTCTGAGCACAGACACCACAGCGTTTGTGTGTGCACCTCTCTCCTCCAAGGAAAGTCAAGGTATGGATGTTTGTGAAGCAGGGGTGTGGGGATGGTATATGGAACTTGGATATGAGTAGCTGTATTTGAGGCCTCTCGCAGTGCAGGAGAGAGTTAGGAGTAGGAAAAACAGATTAGTGGGCCATATTTGGAAGGCCTCTTTTTGTTCTCTTGCCCTGAATCTACAAATATTAGAAATGTGCCTACTTTTTAGACTCTAAGTGGTCAGCAATTCTTTTCTTATCAGCATAGATTTTATGCTGTACAAGCCATAAGATTTTCTGTTGCAACTCCTCACCTCTGTGGTTGTAGCATGAAAGTAGCCATAGATAATGCCTACACAAATGGGCATGGCTGTGTTCCAATAACACTTTATTTAAAAAACAGGTGGTGGGCTGGATTTGGGCCATGAGTGATAGTTTGCTGACACCTACATTATCTGTGTTTCACTTTCCTGGCCCTTTACCATGATTTATCTTGTCTCCTACGGTTATCTGTACTCTTCTTTTATCTCTCCTATGAGAAGTTTGGCTGCACTGACAAATTTAGTGGCTATCCGAAAAGCATATAATTTTACACCTAGAAACAGAATTAAACTCTGGAATGCCTTTTGTAGTTTGACAAATGGGGTACTACTGGTGCTAATCAGCTTTGAGCCCAAGGCCACATTTTGTATTTACAGCAGGATTAAGAAGCTCTGATTTACATACTGGAGGTGGCATGCAATTGTCACTTACAACTCTACTGACCATGTTGTAAATTTGCGTCATGATTTAGCCTTAAAAGTATAATATATTCCTTTTCTGCTGTGTCTTAGCAACATTTTAGTTAATAAGCAGTTATTAAGTGTGTACTTTTGGAAATATAAAGACAAGTATGACACATCCTTGCTGTCAAAAAGCTGTACCTTTAATTGAGTTCATTGCAAACTTCTTCAGGAAAGAGATTATGTTTTATATCTCTTTGTACCTCCAGCACCTAACACACAGCGCCCACATATAGTAAGAACTCAATAGATGATAGCTTTACTACCACTCTCTTGGAAAATCAGGAGAAAAAGAGACCTGGTGGAAATTCACCAGACCCTGGAGTTCTTGACAACTGAACTTCACTTCCTCTGCGGCTAAGAAGTTCAAACCTTAAGAGAGTGATTTGCTCTTAATGTGCTAAATCATTTTCACCAAATATGTGGTGGGGAAGCCAACCTCCTCTTTTCTCCACAAAGAACTTAAATGAGCCCTGTGGGAAGGAGAACACTAACTCAGAGATGCTTCTACAACTGTCAGTAACAATCTGCATTAACACAAAGTAGTGATGAAGGAATTGATTTATTTTGTATTAGGGCGTGCTGTCATCCTGTGCATTGTTGAGGCACCCAAGATATATAGGGCATGTCCATTATCTGGCACTGCTTTTTGAAGAGCTCACTCCATCCTGTATATCCTTGCTGCTCAATGTGAGGTCCTCAGACCAACAATATTGGCATCATAATATTGACCGGAAGATTGTTAGAAATACAAAATCTCAACTTTACCCTTTATTTGGTGATAGAGTTTGGATGTGTTGTCCCCCCAAAACTCATGAGGAAACCCAATCCCCAATGTGGCAGTGTTGGGAGCTGTTTGAGTCATGGGGGTGGATCCCTCACGAATGGATTAATGCTCTCCCTGGGGAAAGGGTATAGTGAGAGGGTTCTCACTCTATTAGTTCCCACAAGAACTGGTTGTTTAAAGGACCCTGGCACTTCCCCTCTCTCTCTTGCTTCCTTTTGCCATGTGATCTGCTTGTACCTGCGAGCTGCCTGCCGCTTTCCACAATGAGTAGAAGCAGCCTGAGGCCTGCACCAGATGCAGCTGTCCCAGAATCGTAAGCCAAATAAATCTCTTTGCTTTATAAATTACCCAGTCTCAGGTATTCTGTTATAGCAATACAAAAATGGACTAATACACTCGGCTTTAATCAAAATCCCCTGGTGATCCAATATGCAATTCAAGTTTGAGAAACACTGACATGGAGGACTATATACCACACAGATCTCTATCCCTGAGCCAAGTTAGACAACAAAAGCAATAAGGTACAGTACTTTCCATTAACATCAGATTCTTGCTAAAACAGCAATTAAGGTTAAAGAATATTGGTGTTCTTTCATTTAAAACTACAAGTAACAAAATAATGCCCATTGCTATCAATGCACGTTACATGTATAATTTCCTCCTTTACTAGAAAACACTGACAAAGTCAATTCTGCATGGATTTACTTCCATGTCTTAGTCCTTATTGGCACTGGAATGCATTCACCTTCCCTGTTGGCTGTGGCAGTGTGCCCAGGTTCACCACGCAAATGCCTACAGTAATACAGGATCACCAGCAACAAGATGCTGGAAACTGGCCAGTTCTCAGCCTTTCGTCACAAACTTATTTGAATGGGCAAGGCACAGGAGGGGAATGTATAACAACAGGATGCCCCAGAAGCCTGCTGTACAGAAACTGAGAGAATGAAGTTTAGTGGGGGGAGGGGGGGAAACAGATACAGTGAAATACAATTTTGAACACTGTAATCAAGCCAAGTACTGTTGGGAAAAATCCTATCAGTGGGGAAGGTACAACAACCAAGAATGTGCTGGCAGAACATAAAATGGACTGACAGAACTGCAAACAGCTTCCAACTCTGCACATTGAGGAGGCACCCACAGTTTCAGGTTGTGCAAAATCCACATTTGAAAATCCAGTCATTCAGTCAGTCAAGCTATTCATTGGGATCTATTATGACAAGCCCAGTACACTGGGCTAGTTTTTTCAGAAATGAATAAATAGTGTATTGAGCCTTATGAAACTTCCATTCTATCAGGGAGAGAGAGAAAAAAACTGAATAATTACAGTAAAATAAGTGCTTTAAAAGGAATATATCTTCTGATCATTGGGGTTGAAGGTAGGGGGATGGCTGGGAAGTGTCTTGGATAACACACAATACCAGAGAAATTCGGGAAGGATTAAAAGGATTGAAATGGGTACTGAAGGATGAATAAGAGTTTTCCCAGCAGAAATTAGTGGGAAGCATATATTAGAGAGATCTGTGTGTGTGCGTGTGTGTGTGTGTGTGTGTGTGTGTGTGTGCGCGTGCGTTTGTGTGTCTGTGGGAGAATACGCATACTAAGAAATCATTTTGACCAGAGTGAGAAATGAAACAGAAAAAGAATTCTTGAACCCGATTGTAAAAAAATGCCTGTCAGGCTAACCTTGCTACAGTTAATCTTGTAAGTACCAAGGATTTATGGGAAGATTTTAAACAAAAGAACAAGAGGATCAGGTATAGTCAAGGACTGATAAAGATCATTTTACCATAGATAACAGAAGTTGTCAGTAGCATAACCTCTGGGTCAAAAAACAACACCAGTGATAACAACAACAGTGATCTTGGGGACTTTTTGTGGAACATGAGTTGGAAAGAAATGAGAGTAAAGGGAAAATGTATAATCAAATACGCCTCTCTGAGGGATATTGGATATTCCTGTATTCAAGCAGCTACTTTGTGCTAGCCACTCAATAGCTTTTCTTGAAGCAATAATAAAGGAAGCCTTGTTCATCATTGCAGCTGGCTAGATCTGCCCAAGTTACAATTTCCCCAAACTCAATCACTACATTTTTCCCGTTTTCTACATTAAGGGCTATTGCAATTTGCATTTTATATTAGATTCAAAATTTCAAATTAAAATATATCACTTATTTAAAACCTTCACATCTGAATGTCAGTCTGAATTTAGTACTGTCCATTACATGTAACTTTATTTCAATCTTTAAATCACAGGAGAAAAAAATCATCATTTATAGAAGTTGAATCATGCTAAATATCTTTTTTTTCCAAATCATTTAGCATTTTCTCTACTTTCTTCATTAAAATGTACATCTAAATTATGTCCATTTTTGGTCTTTTTAAATTTTGGTCTTTAAACTTGCCAATAAAATGAAAGTAAAATGTTCTTTTAAAATAGGCTCTCTATTTCAAATCATTTAGACCTTTAATTTTCCTAGTATGTAGAGTTTTTGAATGATAATTACAAAACAATATGTGTAATTTGACCATGGGGACTCGGCTTGCAAAAGTTACAATTCAGTTATACACATTTTGTAGCTACCCAAATCTCACACTTTGATAGTAGCATTGTTGCAATAAAGTGGGTCACAATCATCAATGACTATTCAATCTCTGAAGATGAAGGTATTGTGGTAAAGATTAAGGTAAAACATTTCTCTGGTACAGAAAAGACAAAAAATGAGACTATAACCGTATCTATTTAGAATTTATTATAATCTAAACATCACGTTATGTGAGATGGTTATTCAAGAACCAGCTAAAATCATCCATATTTTGAAAGGTCTGTCATTTCCAATGCTCTGGCCATATAGAAAGTATTCTCTAAATTTATTGGTGCTATCAATGTATGAAAAGCATCACTGGTCATTACTAGCTCTGTATTTAAAAATACAGAAGAACTGGACTTCAAATCAAAGAAGAGAATGCACTCACTTGGCATCTAAGTAGATCTTGTGACTACCCTTACGATTGCTACCCACAGTTGAAAGCCAGTCAACCGAAAGGTATAGCATCTGTAGTCAAAGAAATGCACACAAGGCCCTAAAGTTGTGTGATATGATCTGCTGCGAAAGGAAAGGTAAGTCTTGACAGATTCATAGCATCTTTCTTATACTTGCATAGACCATAGGCATCCAGGTGCATGTCATGCCCTCAGGAGAAAAACTTTGTCTATTAAGTAACAAAATCAAATTTTGCAGATTAGGATCCCTGCTCACAAACCCTGTGTAGAAATCTAAAGCTCTCATGGAATTCTGTTCAGACACCATCGGGTTCTGTACAGATGGACTGCGCTATGTGCGTGGTGAACATAGCTATTAAATATTACTCACTCTCAGGATTTTAATAGAAGGATCACTATCTATATAAACATGGCTTTTTTCTCAACCCACTAGAGATTCTTGAACCCACCCACCAGTAACTATTCTGAAATAGTCAAACTCCATCCACCCACAACCAGCAGAGGAGTAACAAAGTAAAGTAGGCACGAGTGGCAATAAAAATGCTAGAAAAAAGTTTTTTTTTTTCTAAAATAGAATAAAACTTATACCATTTAGATCTAAGGTAGCATCCAAGCGCTTATGTGAAGTTTACCATTCTTCTCTTTTTTCCCTCCTTCTTTCATTGTCTCACCCTTACTCTGGTGGTAGAAAAATTAATGAACTTTAGCGGGAAGAGGTGAATATCTAAATGTTTCAATCTTCGGGAAAGGAAATGAAGTTGTATTATGAAAACCCGAGAGAATGAAAGAACAAGACAACAATGGCAATAGATTTTTTTTACAAGTTACCTGATTAGTGAATTCTAGAGTCAACAGTTTAAAATATTTTTAGCGGAAGAAGAAAAAAATATATACATATAAGTTTATCATTCACCCCAGACTTAATGTAAGCTTCTGCATCTACAAACAGAGAGATCCACAGAATAAACTATGGGCACATTCTGTCATCTACTTTAATTATCCGATGCTTGGCATGCAGTATAACATTTGTAAATTTTGGAGAAAAGACTAAACTATATGAATGAAACCCAGATAAATGGATGTATTTGATTACAATAGAAAACTGATGATTGGGCAAAAGGCAGAATGAAAACATCCATTCAATATTCAAAAATAATAGTTTTTGTCTTCACTTACAAAAGGCTTTTAGTTATAACTATGTTTCAGTGTTTTCACAAATAAAGATGGAAAAAGAAAGTACTTATTTCCTATTGAATCCCACACACTAAAACCTACATTTGTGATGCACATAAGAATACTTCACTACAGTCATTATTTCTATTTTTCCTATTTATAAAATATGTAAAAGAACCAAAAAATTTCAATATATTCAATAATCCAAACTGTCATTGGAATGCATAGAGGGAATATCATTTGTTAGTTGTTTAATTCTTAATGAGGTCTCAGTCATCTTATAAACCATCTTATTGAAATATTTTTAAAATGATCCATAATAGAGATTATTTAATTGCCACTGTTTATAATTTTATGATGTTTCGTTGCTATAAAGTAAAAAGAACAGTGTCAATTTTTTTGACTGACACATGTGAGCAGTCAACTATTACTGAATATGTGTATATCTAATAAAGATGTCTTTACTAGATGCTGTGTATTGATTGTGTCCCCAAAGTTCATATATTAGAAGCTTAATTCCCACTGTAACTGTTGAGGGTGGGAAATCATATTATGGTAATTGAAATGTGGGGCCTCGAAGAGGTGATTAGATTGTAGGCCCATGCCATAATGAATGGATTAATAATGGTGGCCATAGGCATGGTTCCAAGGGTTTTAAAAGGAGAGCATAGTCTGTCCCTCTCTCTGCTCCACCGTTTTCTGCCATATGAGATCTATGGGTCACTGTCACCACCACCAAGGCCTTCACCAGTTATGTTCCCTGGACTTTGGACTCCCCAGCCTCTGAAACTGTAAGCAATAAATTTTGTTTTCTTACAAATTACCCAGCTCCAAGTATTTTGTTATAAGCAACAGAAATGGACTAATAAACTAGATAAACCTGTTAAAATAAAATATCCTTGTCTGTACCTCGAGCAAATATTCTCTTCCTGTGGTGTAAATTAGTGAATCTTTAATTTGGAAGAAAGGGTTCATGTTGTAATACTTTTGATTTTGGGTGAACATCATGTGAGTTACTGGCCATGAGACACTTAAGGCCACCATTTATTAAGCTCTTAATTTGTGTCATACCCTGTGATTAAATATTTTAACTGCATTACTTAACATCTTCACAAAAGTACCATTAGGTAAGGACAATTATCATCTATTTTATAACAACATTTATTCATTCAACAATTTTTGTTTTACCAAGTTTTCCCTGTTATTGGTGCTGAGGATACCTCAGTGAACTAAAAGGGCAAAGATCCCTGCTCTTGTGGAGCTAAAACTCCAGCGATAACCAATAAACATAATAAATAACTTACGAAAAATGTTACAAGGTAGGAAGTACCTAAAATAATTAAAAAGTAGAACCAGATAAGAAAATCAGGAGTGTAAAGGTGGGTATGTTTTACTTTTACAAGTTGTGGTCTGGGCAGGTATTGTGGAGAAGATGACACATAAGCCAAAAATGATAGAGTTGAGGAAGTTAGCATTGAGACTTCTGGGGAAATAATGCTCCAGAGAAAGGAAACAGCCAGTGCAAAGATCCTAAAACAAGACCTTACTTGTCATGTTCAAAGAACAGCAAGTTGAGGCTGGAGAGAAAGAGAAAAACATGGATGAGTAGGGGAAATAAAGTCAAAGGAGTAATGAAGGCCAATATCTTCAGGGTATTGTAAGAATTTTGCTATTACTCCAAGATCAGCAACGTTTTCAGAGCATTGAATAGTAGAGGGACATGATCTGACTTCTATTTTCAAAGGACAATTGTAGCTGCTGTATTGAGAGCAGATTGCACAGGACAATGGCAGAGACATGGAGTCAGTTTTGGAGGTTACTCCAACAATTTAGAAAACAGGTGATGGCAGTAGAGGTGGTGAGAAGTGGTTAAATTCTGGTTTTGTATGAAAATAGTACCAACAGGCTTGAGGACACATTGGATGTGGTGTATGATATGAGGAGAGGAATGATGGATAATTTCAAGGTTTTGGCCTGAACAAATAGAGGGATAAAACTGATATTAATTGAGATGGGAAAACTGTGAGTAAAGTAGGTTCATAAAGGAAAAGAGAAGTTCAGTTTTGGACAAAGGAAGTGACAAATGACAAGTAGATGGTGATGTAAAATAAGCAGTTGAATACATGTGTTTGGAGATCAGGATGGAGACCAAGATGGAAACATAAATTTAGGAAGTGGTGACAGAAATGGTATATATAGCCATGAGAGTAGATAAAAATCACTAAAGCCTGAGTGTAGGCTGAGAAGATGGCCAAAACCTGAGCCATTAGGTATCCCGACATGAAGAAGTGACAAGAGAAGAAAGAGACCAGCAAAGAAGACTGTAAAAGGAGCAAACAAAAAAATAGAAGCTAAACCAAGAGATTGTGCTTATCTCGAAAGTCAAATGAAGAAAATGTACCAAAGAAAAGGAATGATCCATTGTGCAATGCTGCTCGCAGGTCAAATCAGAGGTGGATGTAAAATTTACCATTGGTTACAGTGAAGAAACTAAAGAATGCTCTTAACTGTTGTATTTTAAAAATACAACATATGCTAAAATATTAAAATAATAAGGATCAACATTTATGTAGCTACTACTTGTCAAGCACTGCACTATATGCTTTATGAATATTATTTTTACTTTTCTCGATAAATCTAGATAGGCATTCTTTTCTCTTTAAAGTTTTGGAAACCAAAACTCTGAAACATTGAGTAACCTGCCTAAGGTTAACAGCTAGTAAATGTCAAAGCAAAATTGGAGCTCATGTTTGCCATGATCCAAATGTGAACTCTGGTTCGAGGGGTCTTCAAAAAGTTCATGGATCTATTTGTATTCTTTTAATTCCTTTTTTCCATGAACTTTTTGAAGTATATCATCATGTCTTCTACAATTAGGAGACTGTGTATTAATACTATGAGGGAGATTAAAAGGAAATCATTTTTCTTAAAAACTTCCTCTTAATGGATACTTATATGTAGGCAAAAATTGTAGGGGGAAAAAAGCTAAGCTAAAAAACATGAGGAGTTTTATCGACTTGTACTTTATAGAACTATAGTGCTACCTAACTAAAGGCTCCAGTCTCTTTCTGCTTTGCTTACCTTAAAATATTATTGCCAGATTATTGGCCCTAAAACATTGTTTTCTGCATTATTAATGTAAACAAACCTTTGGCTATAGGTTTTAAGCTCTCTTCTTGGCTTTGCAAGCATTTTACCAACTGACCTGCCAATTTATTTTATTTTATTTTATTTTATTATTATTATTATTTTTTTGGTCTTTTTTCATGACCGGCACTCAGCCAGTGAGTGCACCGGCCATTCCTATATAGGATCCGAACCCGCGGTGGGAGCGTCACCACGCTCCCAGCGCCGCACTCTCCTGAGTGCGCCACGGGCTCGGCCCCTGACCTGCCAATTTAAAACATGTGATAGGCCTGTGCCCATACCCCTGAGAGATAGAATAAACATTACCTTTACTATGCAAATAATATTGCACTGTGATCAAAACCTTTACAATGCAAACACCATGTATCTACCAAGCTAGGCTTAGTGTGTTGTTTAACCAAACTCCCCTTTCTTATACTATCTTGCTGAGACCAGGACACCTTGGCAGATCCTCTCTTCCTCCCTCCCTCTCCCCCTCCTTTCATTCCTCCCTCCCTCCTTTTTTCTCTTTCTTTTCTTCTTTTTTTTCTATCTTCTCTCTTTCCTTTCTTTTTTTTTCTCCTTCCTTTCTCCTTCCCTCCCTTCCTTCCTTTAATAGTTATTGAGTCGTTCCATAGACCAAGCACTCTTTTAAGCACCAAAGATGTGGTGAAGCAGATAAATCAGGTCCTGTCCTCTCAATCGTACACTCAACTTAAGGAGACAGAAATAAACAAATTTTAAAAATGGCTAGTGGTGGCTTGGGAGTACATAATGTTCTTAATAAAAGTCTTCTCTATGATGAGGAACTCAACATTCAGATATCAAAGTTCTACATTAGCAATTGGGGATCAAGATAAGTGCTTAAAATGATGTCAATGAAGTATGTCATATGCAAAATCCATACACATCATAGTACTTTCCAGAGGCCATGTAGTCTTTGGTTTAAGTTCATTATGTTCAATGGTCAGTGTCCTGGTTTACATACCTCTTTTTGATTGGATAATAAACAATTTCTTAACTAATATCAGCTTTTTGATGATGATGGTGATGGACACAATGGTGATGATAGTAATGACAATGACATTGATACACTTTGTGCACTGCTCTACCTTATCCCATATATTAACAGTTCCAACATAAAATTAAAACAGATCTCACACAAGTAAGTTTGCTAAGAGACTGCCTGTATTAGTCCATTTCTGTTGCTTATAATAAAATACTCAGAACTGGGTGATTTATAAGAAAACAAAATTTACTGCTTACAGTTTCTGAGGAAGGGAAGTCCAAAGTCCATCTGGTGGTGGTGATAGTGACCCAGGGGTCTCACATTGCAAGATGGAGGAAGCAGAGAGAGCAGAGAGAGCAAGAGACAGACTCTCCTCTTTTAAATCCCTCAGATCTGCACCCCTGACCACCATTTTTAATCCATTCACCACTGCACGGTCCTACAATCTAATTACCTCTTCAAGGCTCTACCTTTCAATTACCATAATAGGATTTCCACCCTCTTTACAGTCACAGTGGGGGCTAAGTTTCTAACACATAAAACTTGTGGGACACAATTCAAGCTTCAGTGAGTTTGGGGGTACATAATTCAATTCGCTACACTGCCCTTTAGGTATAAAATAATTTCCAGTTAACTTTCATATTCTCAAAAAGTAAGTTTGTGTATATACAAATACACACTTTGAGTGCTGTAATTCTTTCTTGAGGTGGTAAGGACTTAATTATAATAGCTAGCTCTCTTTTACATCTGTGACTTAAGTAATGATTCAGTGAAGTTAAACTGAACTCTCAATTTTCCTAATATCCTTCAGGTTCCAAAAACTGGACTGAAGCCACATGATGAGGCTTTATCATATGTATTATTTTTATACTTTTGTAATCATAGCCAATAGTAACATTAAAACTAATAAGATTGGGCCAGCAGAAGTTCCAAAATGAATAACGAATGAGTTTAGATCTACTAGGACTTGAATCTTTGATTTCAAAATATTGGGAGAGTCAAAAAAAAGATGCTCAGAGCAATAACCTACAGTCTCTCTACGATCTTAGGAAATTAAAGCCAATTTTAACTTTGGAAATAGGAAATAGTAATTATTTTTTTTTCACTTGCAGATATAGATAAGGCTTAAATAGCTTCTGATGCACAGTCTGTTTCAATAACCATTACTGATCTCCCATACCACTTACATAGCTCTTGAGTAGGAAATTTAAAATAACCTCTCTTACCTAGTTTATGGGATATGGGATATGGCACTGTGTGGCAGAGCAAAAATCCATTGTCTCAAGTCTATGAGGACCAAAAGAAAATGTGCTGTGCAAAAACAGCATGATGCAATCAATTAAAACGGAACAATTTTTGAGCCTGGAGCCTTGAAATTATGTTTAATGAAAAAATGCATAGTGAATATATAGAAATGTTGAAATTGTAATGAGCTTGATAATTTGTATCTGGAAAAAAACATATAGGTATATAAACACAAGGGGAGTATTATACTGGAAAAAAGAGTGCCACCTTCTTTGAATTCTTAGTCTTTTTAAAATACCGTAAACTTCATTTTTAATTGCAAAAGATAAGCCAGGGCCAGAGAAGGAATAGATTCAATGTTTTAGAGCAGGCCAGGTGTTGGTGGTGAGGACTTCCTTTTTCTTTTAAAGACAATTTTTAAAAAATGCTTAAGAATATACATCCTCAATTGCTTTGGCAATGAGTGAATTACTCATTCTAGCCTGGTGATTGCATTAAACATGGAGTAGGTAGATAATCTGGGAATATTTGTTGAACTGAATTGAATCGACTAGTCAAATATCAGGTCAAGTGAAGAGAAAAAAATAGTCAAAGTGGTTGTTTATTAAAATGAACATCAGTTAACAGATACTAAACAGATATTTGAGTCGTGATAGAGAGATTTTATATATCTGCAAGTGTGTATGCTAAGTTTATTCCTATTCAAATCTTCTGTGATTTAAGGAATGGTTGCCCATTTGCACACAGCCACTACTTTAAAAAAATTACTGGGAAAATTAAGTCTCACTGTATTCAGAAGATGTTCCTATCACCTCACTAGGGCTGAAGCAAGCATTTTAAAATCTAAAGTAATGGTGTTTCCCTTGCACTAAGGAAGAAAATTAGTATCTCCACATAATATTAAAGTGAAGTGTTACATGAAACTCTTCTTTTCAGTGAAAATTGAGCTCCAGGTTATATTATTTCTAGGATTTCAAATTCATCATATTCAAAACTAATCCCCCCGCCTCCTTACAGTCCAAGTCACAAATTGGCTAATGTTAGTGAAACACTGCTTTCAGTGTCATGTAGCAGTAAATCTATATTCAACTCATTCCACTACCACTCTGTTCATCAAGTCTGTGCCTTCTGCTCACTTTGACTATCCCACCATAGCCTGGTCCCATGCAACCCAAACAATTGTCTTATTATCCTTGGAATTCAGAAAACATGGCCCCATCTCACTTCATTCCATTTCTTTGCCCCTTCCCTGATCCTCCAGCAACTCCTCTCCTTATCCTTGGAATAAAGCACATGAACCACTGAAAAAAAAAAAAAAAAAAAGGTCCTACGTAAACTCTCCAGGAATGGATTTTCAACTTTTCCTCTCTTCATATGGAAGTCCAAGGCATATTGGAGTTGCTCACTAAATATTTGTGGCCTGGTAACTTATAACAGGAGTAATTATAATGTGGATAAACAACTACATTCTTCAGAAAATCATATTCCCTGAGGCTGGCCGGTTCGCTCAGTTGGTTAGACCAGTGCTCATAACAACAAATGATGGGGTTTGAGCCCTCTACAGGTCAGCTAAAAAAGAAAAAAAAAAAAAGAGAAAGGTAAAAAAAAGAAAATCACATATTCCGAAACAATACTACATAGAACAAGGCCTTATATTCAAAAATATTTAGTTTCTTTACCCCTTTAAACAAATGTTTAATATTTCATAGTATATCCTCAGTAATTTCCTAGGGTATTATTGAAGCATATCTCAAGTGGCAGGAGAATAATATGACATTGTCAGAGCTCCCCAGTACCTTCCAATACCCTCTTCATAGCCTATATACCCATCCTACAGCTGATGACTCACAGTTATATCCTTCCTAGCAAGTGACTACCTTATATGGGAACAGAAAGCCCCAGCCCCTTGACTCAATGCGCAACGGTTTAGACGGACCATGAAAACTCCAGAACTTCCCATAGGAACTGCTGAGGTTCCAGTTGCAACCATATTGCAGTTTCTCCCTTGGCCTCAGAAGCACCTAAACCTTCTGCATGTGATTCTCCATCTCAGAGTCTGTTTCCAGGAAACCCAGATAAACACGTCTGTCTTCCCCACTAGTCCATAAGCTTTCGATGGTAAGAACTGTCTTTTACATCTTCAGCCTGTGTTAAGCATCATTCTTACAACAGAGAGGGCCCTCGGATGGTATTGCTCATTCATTCAGTGAAGGAGTTAATTAATTAAAGTGCATATTAGAAAGAGCAATTCTGATCATGTAATAAAATTGAAGGACAGTAGCTACTAAGAGCCAGCATAAGCCACACTTGCTGCACAATAATCTGAGACAGTGGCAGCACCAGAATTTCACATAAGAGGGGTTTAGCCTGTGCCACTGTGGTGTGAAGGGACTTCAAACTTGAGAGTTGAAGCTGAGTTGGCCAGGTACTTTGGAGACTATAGAGAAAGTGTCCAGTATTCGTAATAAAGTAGGATGGGAGAGGGAAGGGAATACTGACAGAGACTGAGAGATTTCTCCTGAAGCCCTCCCAAGGATCACCTTTGTGCTCCCACTGACCTCAGAAGTTTTTAAAGTACAAATTCCTGTGATCTGTTCGGACACTGAATCAGATTCCTTGGCTAAGGGAGTGAGCTTTGACCACAGCTGGTCTATGTAACTTGTTCTTATGCCTGAATCCTAATGATGATGCATACAATATTTACTTATTTCCTAAGTAAATTACATTCCTATTCATTTTCTCTTCAATGTTTAGATATTCCCCAGCTCACTAGAACTTCCGATATGGAGTAATCAGATAAAAAGTATAGAAAAACAATACCGATTAGTTTCCTTCCTTCTACTTATTAGAATTGGAGACAAAGCATTAGATAAGGGAAAGAATTTAAAGTAAGCTAGTATGAGGATTTTTCATTACTAGGAGGCTCACTTTCTCATTCCTATCTACAATTCAAAATTGTTATAATTATTGTTAGTTAGCAAGAGCTCACACTTGCAAGGAATAAATCCTATTACTTTAGTATTGAATGTATATTCTAAAGTAATATTCTTCCTCCATATGGTCTTAGTATAAAGCCATTTTGGAATTGATATTTCCACCTTCCTGTTGCATTATATAAGGTACTTTCCTTTTTCTTTCTTTCTTTCTTTTTTCCCCCCAGTTGCTTTCTTCAACTTCCCCTTCCTTCCACATGAATTGTCACTTTAGGGTAACTTTGCTGTCGCCATCACTGTAAAGAAATAAATTTGAAATATTCTCAAGTGTATCCACTGAAGAGTTACACTTAAACAGCAGCGATTTTGCTGGGTGTGTAGCAATTACTAAGAAAAGATACTTTGGATGGATTGGCCCCATTACTGAATGTTGCCTTCTGCTTTTTAAAAAAAAAAAGAAAGAAAGAAAATCTAATTTTAAACACTGGCCTCTGTAGCTACTTAGCACCGGTAGCAGTGGTTTAGTATTAGAAAGGACAGGAACAAAAGGAAATGAAGAGAGTCAACAATGGTTGTTTGAAGACTGGGGTTCAATGTGAAAAAAACTGGAATAAAGATGAAACTCAGGAGTCCTTGGGAAATTCACAAAACCGGAATCAAAGGTACCCTGAAGATACAGACTCTCAGTTTGTTCCCCTTCTTCCTAAAGCATAAATCTGAGTAGGTCATAAAATGTTCTGTTCTCCTTATGCTCATGCAATCTCATTCCATTGGCTCCTGCCTGCCAGACCTGGAGGCTTAGGGTTCCAGTCCTATCTTTTTAACTTCCACATCACATATTCCATTCTCTTAGGAAGCTACGACATTGGCTATTCCCAAACCATGATCCATTTGGTCCTGCTTACAAAGCCTTTGTTTTTGATCTCCCCTATACTTGAATTGTTAGATCTTCTCCAGACCAATGTTAATTCCTTCAAAGTCCAACATGAAGCCTGATTCCTTTAGCAAGCCTCCCCTAATCCTTCCATGTGCATGTATTCTGACCCTTTCTTGAACCTGTACCATATTTGGCACCTCTCTTAGAAATATGAATGGTAGACGACCATGAATTATAGTTATATTTGATTTGGTTTAGTACCCATACCCCTTACTAAATCATCTTTAGGACCAGACATATGACATCACTCATCTCTGTATCCCTTGCTGTCTTTCTTACATCTCTCTGCACAGTGAAGGCATTTAAATAACTACAGTGGAGGTGGAAGGAAGCAGGGGAGGAGAAGGAGGAATAAGGAAGGAAGGAAGGAAGGAAGGTAGGTAGGTTGGCCATTTCTTCTCCCTCAGTCCATTTGTAGGTTACAAACAACTTAACATTAATCCTCTCTTTTTTATCATTCAATTTTCCTTTCTCACTTTCCTAAATCAGAAATTTTGTCTCTACTCACAACGCATCATGGGTTTTGGAGAACACAGATCTGGAACTGACCTTCTATCCCTAAATGCTTAAGCATTCACTTGTGTAATGATTTACTGATGATCTGCTATATGCCATGCACAATGCTGGGCCCTGGAAATACAAAACAGACACTTGCCTCCTAAACTAAACTATTCACTCATTGAGAAGAGCAGACCCACTGACATGAGCGGCTTGCTCTGTGTTATTAAGGGCCTTGTAGGAGAACCCCAACAAGGAAAAGCAGCAGAGTCTGAAATCCCTAGAGATGCCGTGAATGTATTTACCCTGTAGACTGTGGAGCTGGGTGCCTCTTGAGTACCATTCAGTTCTGTCATGGTGAGAACAATTAGGGGCTTTAACAAGGGTATCAAAAAACAAACACTGAGAGCCATCTTTACATTCAAATTTTCTCTCTTAGCCACATGAAGCTTTGTTTATGCAAAATACCTGATACTGTTCTAAGTCTCTCAGTTTTCCAATTTAACTGCTGTGTTTAGCTCCCTAGCTGTGTCTCTTCGTGTGTGTGTGTGTGTGTGTGTGTGTGTGTGTACATATTAGTGCAGTCACAGGATATGGAGAGATAGATGATAGATATACATGCATATATCAACTATGTCTTGTTCACTTAGTAGCTGTTTGATTGTAGCTTGGCAAACCTGATAAAATACTACTGTCTTCACTATTCCAAAATTGGCTCATTATTGTCTATGTAAGCAGAGTGACCCTCTTGATGAAGAAATGAAATATAAAAGTTGATCTCTTTGAAGTGGGATAAAATGTGGCTAAAAGATATTTTGACAAGACCCATTAGTTGGTTACCTACCATGCAACACTGAGACAATGATGGCAGTCCTGAATACAAGGGATTGCCAGCGTGGGATGTTCAGGAAAGTTGGGGAAAAGGATGGGCTCCAAAGAAGAGCGATTCCCTGCAGGTGGGAAAATATAGAGCTGATGAAGAAAAGAACAGTACAGAAAAGGCAAGGAGACCCACAGGTGACCTATTTCTCCAATTCTCACTTGCCTTGTGTCTTCAGAGATTAAATGAGGTCAAGAATGGCACAGTGTGTATAAAGGAAAAATAAAATCCATAGATTCTGAATGGGGGAGTCATATGAATGATCACAAGTCAATAAAGTGAGTTAGAGGCCAAAGGACTAGATGTGTTAACATTAACCTCAACAAGAACAATTATTTTTCTTATGCTGCACTACTGGAAAAGAATACCTCATGCCAAGACATATTGCTATGTAACTAAAATACCCAGCGGAGGGCTAGTTTCATACAATAAACTGGAATCACGCATTATGGGAAAGCCAAGAAGGAACTGTAAGATCTTGTAAATTTGCTTTCATTTCTCTGGTTCACAATTTCCTTGTTGTCTAAAATGACCTAATGGGGCATCCTTTACTCCTACACTGTAAATAATTCCATCAGATTTTTATGAGGCCACCTTAATGACCTCTAGCTATATTTATAATTCATTTTTATTTTGACTGCAATAAAAGCATTGTTTATTTTATTTTTAAAAGAATCAATTATTTTGTAATATCAAATGCTTTTAAATTACAACTGTTGAATCCTAAAATTTTAATGGGAATTTACCTATTTTGGAACTTTAAATGTATGTTCTTAGGAAATTACATACTTGAAGTCCATCTATTCAAAAATCCAACTCTTTTGACCCACAAACCACCACCACATGCACTTGCCTTTCATTTTCTATGTAAGATAAACATGATTCATGTGCATATGCAATGCAAGTATTTTGGCTCTAGACATGTGGGCCTTTTATTTACTAGGGCTGTGGGAATTACTCCAAGAGGTCTAGAATCTACATATACACAAAACTTTCTATGTAGATAGAACTAGAATGGAAGATGTCTTTTGTAGATGTAAGCAGACCCTGTTGTGACTATACGCAAATTCACTTTTTAAAGAATTATTACAGTCATAATAATTCATTTCTGTTATTTTTATTATTATGCATTTTCTCAGTCAACTGATACTGAAAATATAACTATGATTAGGTGACCTTATGAAATTTTTAATTAAAAGAACTTCATGCCAGAAAATGATGAAGATCACTAGGCTAATTCATAGTTATATTGCATGTAAACCTTGATAGAGTAACTCACTTTAGTCAGGCCATGAAAAGAAAAAACATTATAAAACTTTTTATGATTATTTGTATATTGATTTATTATAATTCATACAAAGTATAAGATACATAATTAATTAACAAATTGAAAGAGTGAAAGTCTATAATTATATGATCACAACCCACAATCCATTTTTTTCTGAGTCCTAACTCTACCCACGATATCTTGACTTAGTTTTACAAAATACAATCTAATTTTAATCTTAAATGTATATTCTTAGACACGTAGCTTCTGTAGAAACAAAACAGCTCATTTTGTGCAGTTTATTGTATTTTTTATATAGAAACATAGTAACTATAAGATGCCCTTTGAACAGCTTGTCATGAGAACGATTACTTTTAATATCATAATATGAAAACAGGAAAAAGCAAATTTTCCGAAGGAAAATTTTAAAGTGCTTTGCTTTCTCCCTTTGCTTTCTCCACAGCTCACTGCTTGGCAATTTCAGATTGTGTGATAGGAAAGCAACACCGAGCTACTCAGTCATCCCTTCTCTGTGGCTAAAGCCTTAGGAGTCTTAGAGTTTTGGCACCTGAATATTGTTTCCACAAAAGGGAATCAAGAAAGCATGCCAATTAAGGATCTTTTGTTGCAAGCTAATGGTCAGGGTAAGCAACAATGGTAGGTCCATTGAGCTATGTGTTTGGCCTGTAATGGAATGCTATGTGCAGTGTAAAACACTCCAGGGTGGCATTCTCTGGGTGAAAATTAAAAGCGTATTTGTAAGGTGATTAACTGAATTTGTCAAACGAACAAGCCTGTCTACATTACTGTAATATTACTTTGTAAATCTGCTAGAGCAAATCTAAAGTATTTCCATAGACATAAAGCGTATGCATTTTTTAAATAAAGGAAACCAAGAAAATGCTTGCTGTTTACAGGCATCTATGAAGTTGAATAAACATGTATTATCAATTCATCTGAAACAAAGAAATATTGGGGATGCTTAACATAAAAAGCAAGACACTGGGAAGATAGGAAGAGAAGGTTCCTTTATAAGAGGAAAGTTCTTTATTTTAAGTCCAGGTATATTTACTTATTTTTTACAGGTTAATTTTCCACTTTCCCCTTCTACCTTAACCAAAATATAAAAACTTACTTTCTAACCTGATTATCCAGTCACTTAAAAACATATATGAAAGCTCATATTACTAACTATACCCTTCTCATACATGTAAATATATTTATGTTAAAATACAAGAACATTAAAGAAATGCAGTTTTAGTAGTGACACATGGGGGATTGCCTCCCCCTAAAGAACATTAGTAATTATTGCAACTAGAAAATTCCAAACAGAACTGATATCTTCATATTCTCAATTCCTCTATTACACCTGGTATTCAAACACATGCTTTTGTTAATAACGTTAGAGATGAAAGTCACTTTCTGGTCAATTGACCCCATTCAAGTGATAACACCAAGTTTCTTTGTGTATGTTTGTTTGTGTACTCTCGGTACGAGAAACAGAAATTCCTAAGAACTCAGGAGCATTAAAGAAAAAAAAAAAAAAAAAAGCAGTCTGCTTAAAACACTCTCACACACAAAACCCTTAGTTACTACTCTTTGAATATTATTCAAAAGCAACTATTTTTTAAAACTACTTAAAACAACTATATTCCCTTATGAGTACTCCTGAAAAATAAAGTACTGAGTGAAAGTTAGCAACCAAATTATTTAATTTGTCTGTGTTGCTTAATCACAGAATATTGCCTACCAGCTAACTGTAATTGGTACTACAAAGTGCCTATAAAGATTTATAAGGATGTGAGAAAAAAAGCACTGCTAAATTCATAAGACTTAGGGGAATCCTTAATAATAACAATAAGCCCACATATTTCTAAGGCATAGCATGGTGGTAAGCACATGGATACACATTATCTCCTTTTAGAGCAACATGTAACTATTTTATTTCTTCAATGATTCTCTGGGACACTGAAAGGTCAAATGCAGTGTCAGAGGTCACAAGGCTAGTAACCAACAGAGCTGAAGTACAACTCATGTCCTCTGACTCAGCCCCAAATTCTACAATACTTTGATGTCTTGGAGAGCTGGACTCCCTCTTTGAGATACCGATAGAACTAATGGAAACAAGACTGGAATTTAATAATAAAAATACTGACATGACTGTATCTAGCTGCCCAAAGGTGCTATTATAATTATTCTTTATAACTTGAGCATCACCAGAAAACTTGCTACTTTTTAAATCTTAATAATCAACAATTCTTTGGTTGCCACAAATTATAGTCTGCTTCAGTGCCAAACAAAAAAGATTCTACCTGTCGTAAGGCAAAATTATATCCCAAACACTTAAGTGGATAAAAGACTAAAAGATTCTGAAATATAAACCTTAATTTTCAAATTTTAGTTGTTTTTAAAAATGTTTTATCTATCAGTTATTTTTTTAAAACAACACTAATTTGTTCACGTGTCACAAACATAATAAAAATTCCATTGAAAATTTTCTTTAGTTTTAGCAGTACTGTGATTACTTATCTGCTGAATCTACTGATTTGCTGAAGCAGCTGCTCAGGAAACAAAATTAATAGCTTCCATAGTCATAAATGGTATTTCTTCTTTTCTCCCCAATACTTTCTAATCTCACTACATGACTTGGGCTGACAAAATGGCAATAAAATAGAAGAATAGATACTATGCTTTAAATTACTCACTGCCTTCATGTTTAAATGTGTTTGCTATTAAGGAAAGCTTTTTATTATTGATTTGTAGGATTCTTATAAAAAATGTCATAACCTACCTTGGTTACATAATCCTCTTCCTAAAGAAAGTAACAGGTTATAAAGCGCCATTAAAATCATTGAACTTTCTTTTCTAATGTGAGAATATGCAGTCTTCAAGTAAAAGGATAGCAATTACATGTGTGTTTCACAGCCAGTGTCTTTTCATACAGACATTTTTTCCTTTCTGGTATTATTTCTATCCCTTACTGAGCTTAGAAAACCTCCAGAATATGCCCTGTTTGGTAACACATGTGTGGCTTAAGTCAGAAAACAACTGAGGAAGTCATTTATAAAATATTAAAATAGAGGATACAGGAAAAATCATTGCAGACTATATTTCTGCACGTAGTTGGAGACTAACAGCCTGGAAGCAGCTGTAGTGTTACCCTGACCCCTGAAGGAAGGAATCAGGAGTAAACTTCACATTCAATTTCCTATACAGTATGAACACCAAACCTTCAAATCCACTGGCACAATATATCAATGTTCGGGCATATCCTGCAGAAATAAGAAAGCCACCTCAAATATTGGACCTCACAATTTCATTCCGCAATTCCACCATTCTGAATTGGGGTAAGCAAATCTTTTCAAACTTACTTTGTGGGTGTTTAGATCTTGAATCTGACCCCATAGGACTGTAAAGAAATGCAATATGAGAAATAATAATAATAATAATAATAAAAGAATCATCTCTTCTTCCTTATAGTAAAGTAATTTAGCCTTCTTTGTAAAATAAATGTAAAGGGATATAGGAAATAGCACAACTAGATGATAAGATGATTTGATTGTACAGGGTTAAGTTTTCAGCAGTTTTATGTTTTGTGAACATATGATCTATTGAGGGAAAAGTACACGCTAAAACAGTAGAAGGCCAAAAGGAGCTGATGTGTACCTTCTTATTTAAAAAAATCACAGCTCCAAATAAAACATGAGGAAAAAAATGACATTTTATTCTGCAGTATTCCTTCCTCTGTACAGTGAACACAATACATTTATCTCATCTCATGGTAAAAGTCTCAGGTGGCTGCAACATGTCTTTTAAACCATTCAATAAGTAAAACTTGAAAATGGATTGCTCCTTATTTCTGGGATTTGTATTAATAATAGATTCAATGCTGCTTATTCTTTTTAAATTTAATGGGATATTGTTACCTTTGAAGATTTTCACTTCTCTTTTCCCAGAAGGTTAAAATGGCCCAGAAAGAGGTTGTCATGGCAAAGATAAAGGTACAAACCACTCATTTCTGACACACTGTGGAAGCAATCATCATTTTTATGAGGGAACCACCAGACTGAAATCTGCATCAAGCTCTACCAGGAAAAAATGCAACAGAGAACCCTAAATAGTCATTCCGTTCACAATCTTCATTTCAATGGATTTAACTTTCCACTCAGTTGGGGTCGCATATTTCAACACAGGGTAAAGAACTATGACCTTGGCTGGGATCATCGGCCCCTATTACTCAATAGAGAACTTGTGAAACATTGTGGGCTCATTTTGACTCTCCACGGGTGTGGCTAAAATTGCTCCTGTCCAGCCCTAAAGCTTACATGATCTGCTGTCCCTCAGAAACTCACTGTGAGAAAACTCATGCTAAATTCGTCACAGACCTCAAGGTTTCCAAGACCCTTGGAGCTAATCTCTGTCTTCCCTCCTCCTCTGTTAGCTGTTACAAGCCTTCAAAAGTTAAAAGGGTGATGGAACCTCTCTATATACAATAATTTTATCTCGCTATAGTTGACTGAAGCTTGCTGATGTAATGAAGTTACATAATCACCGATTATGCATGACTTCCATCCATCTTCCCACATATCCACATATCTTCTCTCCTTCCCTTTCGATCAATCTGCCAGGTGAAATTTATAACACATGTAAATGCTCCATTCTCTCATCATAGGTACTGAATATGGGACTTTAGCATTGCAGTACAGTGCACTGAACCACGTCATCAATATTGATATTTTATCCCATTTCCCAGGCAGAACATGCTTAAGCATTCTTAGTGCTCTAGTCTCTAACTTTTTACTGAAAGGGTAAAATAGATGTAGCAGACAGGACAGATCTTCAACTTCAGGTTAAGGGAAATGTGTAATTAATTGCCTGTGTTTCCCAAGCTGGCTGCACTGCAATAAGAGGACAGTCTCTGCTTCCAGACCATCGGCTCCCCTGCACGTGGGTCGCAGCTTCAGCTATTTAGGGTATTTGGTAAATAATTATAGTATTGGGCAATTTAACTTAAGAAAGAAAGCACAATGGTGATATTTATGATAATATCACCCTATTCGTCTTTTATTCATTATTTTCAGCTTTTTCTCTCTCTTTTTTTTCTTTTATTCACTTTGAGCGATAATCCAGTAGATTAAAAAAAAAAAAAAAGTAGCCCAGGGCACTTAATAATCTCGAATAACCACAACCTAGAGAACAATTAACAATAATTATCATCTTAAAGTTTAAGAACTTGACAAGTGGGATGTCCCTGGTCCCATTGCGGCTGTGAAATGCAGCAGAATGATGCACTGAGTTGAAAACATATTTCTTTTAATGAATAAAGAGTAGCTCGTTTTCATTTTAAATGGGGCTCTTTACTAAGTATCTTTTACTGCGGCTACCCCTTTCAAAATGCAGGGGCCACAAATATTGCATCCAAACAAAGAGTGTCTACCTGGAATTAATTCAAGACACTCTTCTATATCAAAATAATTGGAGTGGGAAGAGAGTGATGCTTTGGTTTATTTTCAGTTACACTCAGAATACAGGCACACATACATACACACAAGCACACGCACACACACCAACACACCCAACTGCAGTTGTTCCATTCAGTGCCAAAACGGCCACATAACAGCCATCAATGCGATGCAGCAATCATCCAAGTCACCCATTCCCATTACAAATGCCCAAGTTTGCTCACACCACTGATGGGTTTGCATATATTAAATGACCTTACCCACAACAGTCTTCCAAATTATTCTCCTCTGGATATCAGTCGGTAAGGTAATTGCTGGTCATCACAATGCGTATTCAGGAAAATCCACGTTTTACTCCTGTGTTCTTTTTCTTGTTCTTGCTAGCAATTAATATCATGAACAAGATACCCATTCACAAATGCCAAGTTCACCATAAAAGCAGATAATTCCATACAGATCTTCCCTACAAGACTGTCTCCAGTTAGTTCTCAAAGTGCCCGATTGTTTGGTGAAGATACAATCCAGGTGCAGAGCAAGGGGGGAAAATAGGCTAGGAGAAAAAAAAAAAAAAAAAAAAAAGGCAGATAGAAAAGGAGAGGCTGAGAAAGGAAAGAACGGAAAAATGAGGGGGGATAAAAATAATTTTTAAAAAAGAAGGAAGGAAAAAGGCTGATAAGTGAGGAAGTCTGTGAGCTCTATGACGAGAATTGAAGTCTTGCTTGCAAATCTTCAGGATACATGTAGCCTTTCAAATCCTACTGGCCCCCAAGTAAAATTTCCAAATTCGGGATGCAGCCATAAGAAAGAATCCTATGTATATTTCACAAGTATCCCGCAATAACAGATCCGACGGGGTTTTCCTTGTACAGTACTGCTATGTGAAAGCACACAACCCCTGCTGTTTGGGAAGGTGTCTCCTGGGTCCTAGCTCTCTTCAGCAGCCCCCAAAAAATGATTTTCAAAAGCGAGTGGGGACGGGAGGGGGGAGCAGCTTTGCGTTTGTCTTGAATGATGCTAATCCTGAGCGAAAACGACAAGCAAACCAGGAATAGCACGAGATCTTGATTAATAGCCACAATCCACTCAAAATATCCCAGGGAAGAAAGAGCGAAAACAAGAGAGAGAAACTGCAATGCATAAATGATTCCAGTGTTTCTACAAGATCGGTTCATTTGATTGAATGCATTCTCTGGTTTGCTGCAAGTCATAAAGAGGATAGTATTACTGCCACCCAATGGATATTTTAG
Organism: Cynocephalus volans; assembly: GCF_027409185.1. Taxonomy (NCBI): domain Eukaryota; kingdom Metazoa; phylum Chordata; class Mammalia; order Dermoptera; family Cynocephalidae; genus Cynocephalus; species Cynocephalus volans. Next base: position 38,987,898 of record NC_084478.1, on the reverse strand, counting down.
TACTAGCCAATCCACAGACAGCCATCGCCTTCCGAGTTTTAGTTTTCAGAAGACTAAAGAGGAAGGAGGGCAGCCTGGGAATCTTTCGGAAAAGACCCTGGGAAGCCTGGAATGATGGGCAAAAGTGGACCGGCAAATTTGGATGCTTATCCAGTCTTGGGTTAGCCACCTTAGAATTATGGTTCCATTTCTCTGGGAAGCAGAAAGGTACAGAGAGCGATGCCCAGGCTGATACACTCATAATAACCTCCTTCTCATCTCTTCTCTTTGAAGCAGATGTATTATTGTGCTTGATCTCTCTGTCTCTGTCTCTGTCTCTCTCACTCTCTCGGTTATTCTCAGTATCACTTTAAGAGGGATTTCAAAAGGGAAAGGAGGGCGGGGGCTGCTCCAAACCTCAGGTGGCAAGGTGCTAATTGTTTCCAAAGGGCAGTTTTGCAAAGCGCTTCCGTCGGTATTGGTATGTAAAATGTGAGTCCTTCAGGCAGTAACCCTCCACGCAGCCGCTCTTTCAGTTTGGGGAGGAGCAAAATCTTCCCGGGAGTGAGTAGGACTTGGGAGAAGGGTGCTTGGGGATGGCTTACTGGGGGCGGAGGGTGCGGGTGGGGTGGGAAAAGGAGCGGAGAGGAGGGGATTGAAGAGAATCCTCCTCCCAGCCACCACGTAACAGAGTTCCCTACACAAGAGTTAGTTGCCAGCTTCTGAGATGGATTTTTGATTGAGATGCAAAGTAGGCATTGGTTAAATAAATTAGGATATTTGCTGAGTTTGAAAGTCCTTACCCTTTTACCTTGGAATGGTATAATACTCACATGTGATCTTGTGCTTCTCAAATTTAATGTACGTACGATCACTTGGGCGTCTTGTTAAAATGCAGATTCTGATTCGGTAGGTCTGGAGTGAGGCCTGACAGTCCGCGTTTTTAATAAGCTGGCCCACGGATCGTAATAATGCTCCTGGACTGTGGACCACACTTGCAGTATCAAGACTCTAGGGAAGTGTTAATATTTACACTGCAGCCACAGGGTTAGTTTATGGCACTGGGGTGGGCAGGGCAGTTAAAGGGCAGAGAAACGCTTTACCAGTCACCCCCTTTTCTCTCTCCACCTTTAAACCTTTCCCATATACCCCTTTAACCGCCGGTCATGAAAACTTCAACGCACTCTACAATATACTGTACAATGTTTACTAATGGAAGGTTTAATAGAATAATCTCAAAATACAGCAAGAAATAGGTAAAGCAGCCTTGGCCCTTGAGAACTGTATCTTAATACCGGGAATAAAACACAATTGAAGATAAATGAAACACTTGCGAAAATTAGGCAAAATGTGAGCTAAACGAATGCAAACTAAACTGAGTCAGGACACAGGTGAGAATGAATGAGGACTGGGGAACTAGAAAGGGAGGTAAATCTGTATTTTGAATGAAGGAGCTCTAAATTGAATTTTTCAATCCAAGCAGAGGGAAGATGTGGTTAAAGTGTGTAAGCCAGTCTTACATGGTTTCTCAGAAGGTAACTCACCCACGTTAACCTCCTCTGTGCCAGTGGTTTTCTTCTCCTTTCTCCTTCCTCACATGCTATAATTCAGAGTAAACTGAAGACCACAGGTGAAGAGGAAGTATATTCCCCTCCTCTCACGTGGGTGATCCATATTTTCTACACCTGCTGTCACAGTCTTTTAGCTGACCCATTTTAGCGAAGAAATAGACCTCAAGCAGACTGGGAGGGGGCAGGATTAAATTTAATTGCTTCAAGTAAAGTTTAAAAGTAAAACTTTTGGATTGTAGCCTCGAATTCTATATTTGAATCTAAATTCTACTCCTAACTAGCCATTTCTTTTGGCCTTAGTTTCTTTGTCTGTAAAATGATAACCTGAAATGAACCAATTGCCAAGGTGTAGTCCAGCTCCAAATGGCCCCAAAATCAAGCCCTCTATTTTCAATGCATCTGCAAGTCAGTTTGTTACTCTGCACAGAGCACGAGTTATAATCATTACCTTGACATGGGATGCGGAGAGCATCCAAAAGCTTTGAAAAGTGTCTTAAAGACTTACGTGAACATTTGATCATTTCAATACTGTTGCAAGAGATGATTTAAAATGCTTTCTCCACAGATCCAGGAAAGGAAGTGTTTGTTTGAATCCGAGGTGAAGCATTGTCTATTCCTGGATCCTACAGAGCCAACTGTGGGCCTCGCTGTTTGTTGCCATGGGATCCTCTTTGTGCGAACTGTCTTGAACTGTGTGGGAACATTTTCCTCTTGCCTCCCTTCAGTTCTCTGTCTAACTCTTCTGAAGATATGTGTCAGAACAAAATGTAGCTGCATTATTGCCAATTAAGACTAACAGCAGCTGCAAGGTGCATCTAATTAAGAATTTTAATTAATTCACTGAATTCTCATTGGCAGATGTTTGGAGCATTAAACAATGTATTGTGATTTTGTTTTAAAATCTGAATAAAGCTGACCTCACTCCAAAGGGGGGTAAAAAACTACAGGACTCAATGATGGCTGTAAAATTTTTAAAAAAGTCTTTGACATGGGGATTATGTAGCTTGACATATTGTTTGAGAATATGTGACTTTGTATTCAAGATGAGGAAATAATAGTGTGCATACCCATAAATATGCTTTTTTTTATTAAAGGAAAAGACATGTAAATCTCAAAATACTGAAAAAAAATTAATAATTCACTACTCAAGTAGAATCCTTGTATGTTACATAGTTCTTCCCAAATGTTCTGTTCTTTTTCTTTGCCAGTAACAGGATGGTTAACAGTAAGTTTGGCTCTGCAGTATGGGGATTGTAGGCTATAATGCAAAGCACTGTGGGGTTTGTAGTAAAAATTGGCTGCAGATCAATTCCATGCTTCTAGCTTTTCTCAATTGAAGAAACTGCTGTTTTATCTTGTGGTAATAAAAAAGAAGAGTGTCAATATATTTTACATCAGAAATTCATTTTAATAAAACAATGTTATTACTGGGAGTATGAAATTAGAGTTTAGCTACAATAATATTCGGACAGAGGAGATGGAGAATACAATAACATCTATTTTATAAGCTACAAAATAAACTGAGTGAGCTGTTTCCTAACATTACTCTTTTATTGCTAAGTTTTCAAAAATCACTTTTATTGTCTTAGCAGTAAAAAGTGGGAAAATATCAAATTTGGTATTTATGAAAGAGAATTGTGAACACAGGAAATGACCTCAAATTCTTATTGATTCTGCCCTTAACTACTGGTAGTCTAAATTTAATTTTCAATATTTCACATTATTCCTTAGTGAAGTGAGCAAGAGTTTTACTTAATCCACCTTTTTAGATGTATGTTACGCAAAATTGCTGTCTACTCTGGATGGCTCCTCTTTTTAACAGAATCCTTAAGGCTAGAATATCCTTAAGTCTAGGAATGGGGTATTTCATTCAGTTTAAATTTAATTAATTATGGAAATATATAAATTAAGAAGTTATAATTCAGTTCATTTTTGCATTCAGATGATTCTATGTAGATAAATACATAGTTTACAGAGGTCTTGATGTAACTGTTGGCAGTTTATTTCAAAGTTAATTAAACATTCTCTGTATGAAATGAATTCAGAGTCTAGCTCCCTGGTAATGCTCTATAAAATCAGCCCCCCTTTTGTTATGAAGGCTAAAATACCTCTCTTCAAGGTTGCTTGCATCTGTGAAAGTCCCCATTATCATGCTAAGTTACTTAGAAGGTATTTTATACCTGAGTTTGCTTTCTTTTCTCTTTCTGTCCTTAAAGAGGCCTCCATCCACAAAAAGTCCACACTGAAGCAAACTATTAATACAGACATGAATAAATGCAAAATAAAGTTCCCTTTATTTTCAGGCCTTTTTCCAGCAACATTCATTTGAACCCAGCACCACATATTCTCAAATGAGATACAGACAAAGACTTGAGCATTTCAGCAGAATTCCACCATAAAGTTCAGGAATAATAAAGAATGCTATGAAAAAGCAAACAGCAACAGGAAAGAAAAATGCCATGCCTGCTTTTCTTTCAGATTTCTAAGTTTTGAATCATAAAAATACACAAATGTATATCTTCTTGAATGCAGTTTACATTATTGTTCATACTGTGAATATTTCTTTTATGGTCATAAAAATAAAAGCAATGCCCCAAATGAAACACTATGTACATAAGCGATGCAAATGCATCCCCGGTGGAAAGCCGGCTGGCTGCTGGTGGGAGGGTATATTTATACAGTGCCTTTCATTTGGAAGGTTCCCAAAATGATTTGCAAACTGTATATAGAGAAATTGCTCACCATGGAAATTCACCCACTTCCAGGAGAGAATGCAGAAGTCATTCCATGCTGACAACCAGTTTAAATAAAACCACAGGACAATATTTCAGGTGGGTAAAATATTAAAAATGTAATTGATTCAGGAAATGTGCACTGAAAACCCACTATGTGCCAGGCAGGGTTTGAGGTATAGAGGGTATCATTGTGGATATATCTAATCAAGTTTTCTGCTCTTCTAAAGCTTACATTTTATTAAAATCTTACTGGAACTCGGGAGTTAAAAGCCTTATTTCTTGGTGAATTTCTGATCTCTGCATATAGTTTTACTGAAATAGACCACTTGCTACTTTTTATATGTATTTATATCAGGCTTCATGATATCCAGGACACATGACCTGTGGCAATACCTTCTATTTCAAATTGAATGCACAAAAATATAGCTTCAGATATTATGGTTGAAGCAGGTGAAATGGCAATGACATTTCCTGCATTGAATGATTTGGGGGGTGGTAGGGCAGAATTCATGCTCTTCTGCGTTTGGGAAATTAAATGAAATGGTATTGACACAAATATATGGAAGAGTGCTTCCTCTGAAATGATTCAGGGCACTTCATGGTAATTAAGGCATATAAAATAGTTTGGTGAAGGAAGAGAACTGTGTGACCTAATGCTTCAGAGTATAAAATATGGAATCAAATTTCAGTGTCTCCTAAATTAACTAGATTAATAATATTTTTCAAATGAAAGTAGAGCAGGAAAACAGTGTAAGGCAGGCACTGTCAAAGTTCAGCCCAGAACAGCTCAGGTTCTAACTCTCTGTGCTCACAGACATTACCCCTTTCTCTTAGCTTTGCTTGACGCCAGCACAGGGACCCTCTTTAACAACCGCCCTTGGGTAACTGGTGTTGTGTGCCTTGCTGTAATGAGAACAGGAAGTGCCTGCAGTTTAAAACCTGCTCCAACTTACCCAATGACTGACTGATATAGAAGCATGAAACCCTGGCTCTTTTTATTATAGTTCAGAAAATTCTGCGGTGCAATCCACACTCCAAGCTCTGGTGTGGGATCAAGGCTGAGGCAGGGACTGTGCATGTAATCACACCCTTGTATAGTTTCTGCGAATCTAAGACAGAGAGTAACAACAAATAATCATAGACGTCCCATTTCTGTCTTTCAAATATTCAATCTGTGTAACCAGAGGCAGTAATATTTGTTCATTTATCAATTTGTCTATCATTTATCAATTACATACTATGTGCCAGACAGAGCTGGGTGTTGGGGCTCTAGTAATGGGTAAGGTACAGTCCGTCTTTAAAAAGCTCACATCTGGCAGTAAACAACACATGTGATATACAATATGATAAGTACTGTGAGAGGGATCTGCCTAAAATCAGCCTAAAAGAATCAGGAAAGACTGAACAGAGAAGGTGTTATTTCAGTGACCTTGAGGGATGAACATAATAAAAACCACAGAATGAGTGAAGACCAGGAATAAAGAGTGACATCTAAGTAGGCCAATTTTCTTGTACCTAGAAGGGAATAGCACTGGTTCTGGTAGCAGAACTCAAAAGTGTTTAAAATCATAGAATCAATTTTTAAAGGTGGCTCTAGAGACAACCTTGAATAATCTCTTTATTTTAGACAGAGGAAATTGAGTCTCACTTGACCAAATGACATAGTTATTTAAGCTCACACAACTAGGAAGTGGTAGGAGTTCTTTTCTGGCATGACTCAGCCATATTGCCTGTCAGCCTTTTCTTTAAAAAGATAAGTTGAGGACCTAATGGAGATTTCTGATATAATAAGATCTGGTTTGAATCCTGGCTTATAACTATATGGCCTTGAGAAATTCCTCACCTTCTTTAAGTCTCGGTGTTCTCCTGTCAAAAATGAAGTTAAAAGGATAACCCTCTTTTGAGGATATTGTAGCATGTGTACTCAGCAGACAGCCTAGGACAAAGTATATGTTTAAGATGTGTGCTTCGTTTCATTTTAGTTTTTAAAATTTGTTTTCATTTCTTTTCTTTCCCTAGCAGGGAATGTTATAGTGGTGTAAATGGAATGAAAGATGTTTTCATTTCTGTTTCTGTTTTGTTTTTATTTTTGTTATACTAGCTACAAAGCAGAAGGGAACCAGGCATTCAAGTAAAATAGATTTAATAAACAAACAAACAAATGGGTTGTTTTTGGTTAGGACTAACCCTGTCTGACTACAAATCGTGGATATTATTGATAGATCCTCTTAGGACCAGTCTAACTTTGTTTAGCCAAGTAGATGAGTCTGCTTCATCTAAACAGCTAGTTATAATAATAATGAACATAATATTGAAATAAATATTTGCCAATTGAAGAAGTCTATTTTACACACATCACAAAGTAGAATAACCAAATGGGAAATGAATGTATGAAAAGGTAAGTGACTTAATTAGACATAAGGGTGATGTACATTTAAACCACAAGGTAACATCATGACATTCACCAGAATGTTTAAAATGAAATCACGGGCAATAGAAACTGTGGGTGAAGAGCTGGAGTAACTGGAACTCATCTACTCATGTTGGAAGTAAAAGGTGCTTCCACAACCTTGGAAAACTTTTCAGCAGTGCTTATTAAATCTAAACATATGTATAACCTACCTACAGTGCCAGCAATTCCATTCTTAGGCATATATCCAACATAAATGCATACATATATTCGCCAAAAGCATGTATTAGAAAGTTCAGAGCAGCTTTATTCAAAAGCATTCCAAAATGGAAACTATGCAAATGCTCATCAGCAGGAGAATAGATTAACAAATTGTGGTATATCCTTATGGTGGGCTACTATGCAGGAATGGGAACTAATAATCTACACCTACTCACTACGATATTATTGAATCTCACAAATATAATGTTGAGCAAAATAAGCCAGACACAAAAGAGTACATTCTGCAAGACTGAATTTTTTTTTAGGTAATTTAAATTTTTAAATTTATTTTTTGAATTGAAACATAATTGATTATACATATTTATGGGGTACAGAGTTGACTATCAGTATTTGTGTACAGGATGTGATGATCAAATCAATAATATTAGCATGTTCATCATTACAAATCATGATTATTGTTTGTGTCCCTTACCCAATTACTCTCTAACCCCCTTCTCCCTCCTTTCCTACTTCTAGTAACCCTAGGTCTTTTCTCTCCTTCTGAAAGTTCAACCTTTTGTTGTGATCTTCCTTTCTCTTTCTTTCTTTCTTTCTTTCTTTCTTTCTTTCTTTCTTTCTTTCTTTCTTTCTTTCTTTCTTTCTTTCTTTCTTTCTTTCTTTCTTTCTTTCTTTCTTTCTTTCTTTCTTTCTTCTTCTTTTCTTTTTTTAGAAAGGACAAAACCAATCTAATCTACACTGTAAAACATGAGGATAGTAGTTACCCTTGGTGGGAGTAATGACTAGAGGAGCTTTGGGGACGCTATAATGTTCTGGTTTTGCGTTGTTTTGTTTTTTGGATCCAGGTGGTTGTTACTTGGGTGTATTCATACTGTGAAAATTCATTGAGCTATATGCTTATAATGTGTGTACTTGTGTATACATTTCATCTTTCAATAAAGTTTTACTAAAAAGATGTTTGTTTTAATAACAGAAGAAAAACTAGTTTAACTCCCACATCAATGATACATTATTAAAAATAATGAGTAAAAAATAATAGACTGTAGGCAAATATTGTAAAAGTCAAATATTCTATTATATTAAAATATGAGGGTCTTCCTGTGAAGTGGATATGAAAAGGCAGGGTTTGTTTATTTTAAAAGATGTTTTCAGGAAATAAATGTGGTTGTCTTTTTGAAATATAATTAAATTTAGTATAATTTAACTTTGAAAAGGAACTAGATAATTAAGAATAATCATGTCTTTGACTTTTTAGTGTCAGTCAAAGCTTTGTTCAATTCTTTTGTGAAATGATAATAGCTAACATTTATTCAGTACTTATTATGTGCCAGGACCATTGGAGGCATCTTATACAAGGATATTTCAGAGTCCAGAGTGCTAACTATTACACAATGTAACCCACCTTATACGAGAATATTTTAAAAAGTTCATAGAAAAATAGAATATAAAAGATAATATGAATCTTTTCATAAACCTTTAAAAGTACCCTCATATGTGCTTATTCACTTAATCTTCAAGAGAAATAGATACTATTGTTACATCCAATTTACAGATGAGGAAACAAAGGTTTGTTCAATGTCTCACAGTGGCAAAGATGGAAATTGTACCCGCTCTTAATTACTACCCTTATCTGCCACTCTTAACATTTGATTATTTTTTTCTGTTATATTTAGCCACAATCATCAATTTTACATTTGGCTGTATGTTTCCTTTAATGTCTTGATATTCCTAATACATCAAGCTGTAAACTAAAGAGTTAGTAGCAGTTCAGCAAAATTTTTAGTACACTGTTTTCCCCATCAGAGTCTGTTACTCTTGATTCTGTGTGTCTCTTTGTTCTGTTTATCTTTGATAAATTTGTAGCTCTCAGAGCAACAATGTTAATATTTCAACTTTTGCAACACCTAAGAACAATACAATAAAAGATGTGCTAACATTATATAAATGCCAATATGATTTTCTGAACTAATTTTCACACTGAGAAAATTCTTTCGATGAATCATACAGACGGCCAGAGAGATATCATGAATGATGTTTAATAACTAGATAGCCATGCTTGGTTTGTGTGTGTGTGTGTGTGTGTGTGTATCAGGTATTAGATGAATATTATAATACACTAGAATGAAATTTTAATACAGCAGGTACTAAGTACTACAGTGAGATTATAGCATAGCAAAATATGAGCAGTAACTTAAAACAATTGAATATTGAATATCATAATCTTAAAATTCTCTCGTGACAGAGACAATGCTATATGTTGACCAAACTTTTTAATTACTTTCTTAAGCATTCAAAAACATTGTCTTTCCCAGTCCTTTTGCATGTAGATGGCACCACAATCGATTGTGGACAGATGTGTTGCACAGATCTTCCAAACCTGATTTTCTAAAATCTCCAGAGAGGTCTTCTCACTCCATTTTTATTCTCATGCTTGTTTTTTTTTTTTTTTTTCACATACATGGCTCGATGGAAAGGACTTCAAGATGGTGGCATCATGTGATGGAAGGACCCTAATTTTTATGTCATTGCTAAGAGGACAGCTGTGCAGCCAGAAGCATCAGCTTTGGGTTTTGTGTGAATAAGAAACAAACTTTCGTTATACTAAACCACAGAGATTTCATTTGTTAGTACCACAGAACTTAGATAATTGTGATTTTTAACCTCTCAACATAACCTTTCAAAGGCAAGAAACAATTTTCTTCTTTTTTCTTTTTCTCTTTTTCATTCCTTTTTGTATCTCAGGTGTATAAACTTGTGTTGATCACAATTCTTGGTTAATAGTCTTTTTTATTGGTCTGTATGCAGCCCACTTTCATTTATGTATTGATTTAGTTATTTTTCATGAGGTTATAAATGTTTATGAAAGCACCACCCAAAATAAAAGCAAGCATCTTAATAATTTTCTACACCAAACATATGGTATTGTACCGCTGTCAACCTATCCATCTGCCTCTCCTTACCTAAAAAAAAAAAAAAAAAAAAAAAAAATCATCCTGAATCCCACATGCATTTTTCTTTTGATTTCTTTTTTATGTAGTTTTGTAGCATCTATAGGTATTCCTAAAGAATATAGATTTTAAATTTCAATTATTTTAACTTCATACACTAGTATCAGTTCCAGTTCTGGATAAAATGCAACAAACACCTTACTCTTTCTTTCCCACTGAACACAACTTTAAAACCTGTACAGAATGCACGGGCCAACTATTTCAAAAGCCTGAAAAGTAAATAGTAGAAGGCAGTTCAGGAATGAGCACCAGAATTTGAAATACAACTGAATTTGTGCTGAGTTTACCTTTTTTCTCCCCTTTGATGTCTCTCAACCTGAAGTCAATGCAAGCAGAAACCTGGAGATGTGCATTGTATCACAGACAGAGAAAGCTCCAGGAGAAGCTCTCTACCTCTGGCTCAAGGAATGGGAATGGGGACTCCTACTGCTCAGATGGAGTATGGACATCTCCCCCCAACTTTTCTTTGCATTTCTCCATTGTCTTGTGCCCTAAGACCCCAGGCAATCCTGTGGTGATGGTGGAGGTGGAGCTGCAGTAACTGGAATCAGCAAGAATGAAAACTCATAAGTGGGAGCTAAAAAAAAAAAAAAAAAAAAAAAATCAACAAATAAAAAAAAGAAAGATACAACAATCACAATAATTTGTTGAACTTTTCAAAAGGAGAGAACAGAACTGAGGCCACCAGAGGTGGGAAAGGTGGATGGGGAGGGGGGTTAATGAAAAATTGGTAAAGAGCCACAAAAAATTATTACATTGTGTAATGCTGAATGTATAAATTATCCTGATTTGAGCATCGCATATTTCACACAGGTATTCATATTCAACACTGTACCCCACAGAGATGTACAATCAGTTGTGTTTCAATAATTAAAAGAAGAATGAAAACTCTGAGAGAGGAATCTGACTCTGTTCTATGTTGCTGCAGTTCCAAGAGAGTAGGACAAATTCTGTTTTTGTTTTGTTTTGTTTTGTTTTGTTTTTTTCACTTGCTATCTTCCTTTCACTTGAGCCAGGACATGACTCTAATCACAGTAGTCCACAACAGAGCATGCTAGTAAGGGGTAATTAGAGCACCAAGATTCTGGCCAGGGAACCAAAAAGGGTGGAGGCAGAGAATGGAAAAGTACCAGAAAGATGGCATGGAGAAAGAACTCAGGAAATTGACCCCGCAAATGTGTTTATCAAATCCAGGGCTCATCCTTGGGCTGCACATGTGAGGCCCAGATGCTAAATAACATTTTCTTTATCTGTAATTATATCCCCTATAACAATCATACTACATTTTCTTGACTTTCTAATTGTATTTTTATCTTCCATTTTTATTTATTTTGCTATTTTTTGATATGTACTGCCTTTGACTTTGGATTTATTCTGTTGATCATATTCTAACATGTGATGATGGATAATTAAATCATTGATTTTCAGGCTTTTATTTTTTTTTCTTCCAAATTTTATTTTATTTTGTTACTATACAATGTGGTTGATTATTGTGGCCCAATTCCGAAACCTCCCTCCCTCTTTCCTCTCCCCCCTCCCTCCCCAAAATGTCCTTTCTGTTTGCTTGTCGTATCAACTTCAAGAAACTGTAATTGTTGTGTCTTCTTCCCTCCCCACACCCGTTTTTTTTGTGTGTATTTATTTATTTATTTTTAGCTCTCACAAATAAGTGAGAACATGTGGTATTTCTCTTTCTGTGCCTGACTTGTTTCACTTAATATAGTTCCGTCTAGGTCCCTCCATGTTGTTGCAAATGGCAGTATTTCATTTTTTTTTTTTTTTATAGCAGAGTAGTATTCCATTGTGTAGATGTACCACTTTTTCAGTATCCACTCATCTGATGATGGACATTTGGGCTGGTTCCAACTCTAAGCTATTGTAAAGAGTGCTGTGATGAACATTGGGGAACAGGTATACCTTTGACTTGATGATTTCCATTTCGCTGGGTATATTCCCAGCAGTGGGATAGCTGGGTCATATGGTAGACCTATCTGCAATTGTTTGAGGAACCTCCATACCATTTTCCATAGAGGCTGCACTATTTTGCAGTACCACCAACTATGTATGAGAGTTCCTTTTTCTCCGCAGCCTCGCCAGCATTTATCGTTCATAGTCTTTTGGATGTTAGCCATTCTAACTGGGATGAAATGGTATCTCAGTGTGGTTTTGATATGCATTTCCTGAATGTTGAGTGATGTTGAGCATTTTTTCATATGTCTGTTGGCCATTCGTATATCTTCCTTTGAGAAATGCCCATTTAGTTCTTTTGCCCGTTTTTTTTTTATTGGGTTGCTTGTTTTTTTCTTGTAAAGTTGTTTGAGTTCCTTGTATATTCTTGATATTAATCCTTTGTCAGATGTATATTTTACAAATATTTTCTCCCACTCTGTTGGTTGTCTTTTAACTCTGTTAATTGTTTCTTTTGCTGTGCAGAAGCTTTTTAGTTTGATATAATCCCATTTGTTTATTTTTCCTTTGGTGGCCTGTGCTTTTGGGGTAGTATTCATGATGTATCCAGTCCTACTTCCTGAAGTGTTTCTCCTATGTTTTCTTTAAGAAGTTTTATTGTGTCAGGGTGTATATTTAATCCTTTAATCCATTTTGAGTTGACTTTAGTATATGGTGAAAGGTATGGGTCTAGTTTCATTCTCCTCCATATTGATATCTTGTTATCCCAGCACCATTTGCTGAAGAGGCAGTCTCTTCCCCAGTATAAGCTTGGTGCCTTTGTCAAAGATCAGATGGCTGTAGGTGTGTGGGTTGATTTCTGGATTCTCTATTCTATTCCATTGATTAGTGTGTCTGTTTTTATGCCAGTACCATGCTGTTTTGGTTATTAAAGCTTTGTAGTATAGTTTAAAGTCAGGTAGTGTTATGCTTCCAGCTTTACTTTTTTTGCTCAGCACTGCTTTGGCTATGCGCAGTCTTTTGTTATTCCATATAAATGTCTGGATAGTTTTTTCCATTTCTGATCAAAATGTCATTGGAATTTTTGGGGGGAAGGCATTTTATTTGTATATCATTTTGGGTAGTATGGACATTTTCACAATGTTGATTCTTCCAATCCAAGAGCATGGGATATCTTTCCATCTTCTTATATCCTCTCTAGTTTCTCTCAGCAGTGGTTTGTAGTTCTCATTATAGAGATTTTTCACCTCCTTGGTTAACTCAATTCTTAAGTATTTAATTTTTTTGGTGGATATTGTAAATGGGCAAGGTTTCTTGATTTCTCTTTCTGCATGTTCACTATTCGAGAATAGAAATGCTACTGAGTTTTGTGTTTTGATTTTGTATCCTGCTACTTTGCTGAAATCCTTTATCAACTCCAAGAGTTTTTTTGTAGAGATTTTAGGCTGTTGGATATATAGGATCATGTCATCTGCAAACAGGGACAGTTTGACTTCATCTTTTCCAATCTGGATGCCCTTTCTTTCCTTCTCTTCTCTGATTGCTCTGGCTAGTACTTCCAACACTGTGTTGAATAGGAGTGGTGAGAGTGGGCATCCTTGTCAAGTTCCTGTTCTTAAAAGAAAAGCTTTCAGCTTTTCCCCATTCAGGATGATATTGGCTGTGGGTTTGTTATATATGGCTTTAATTATGTTGAGATAATTTCCATCTATAACTAACTTATAGAAGGTCTTTGTCATGAGTAAATGTTGAATTTTATCAAATGCTTTTTCAGCATCTATAGAGATGACCATATGGTCCTTGTGTTTGGTTTTATAAATATGATGTATCACATTTATTGATTTGTGTATGTTGAACCAACCTTGCATCACTGGGATGAATCACACTTGATCATGGTGAATAATTTTACATATGTGTGTTGTATTCTGTTCCCTAGTATTTTATTGAGGATTTTTGCATCTATATTCATCAAGGATATTGGCCTGTAGTTTTCTTTTTGAGTTGTATCTTTACCTGGTTTTGGTGTCAGGATGATGTTTGCTTCATAGAATGACTTTGGGAGATTTCCTCCATTTCGATCTTTTGGAATAGTTTGTAAAGAATCGGTGTCAATTCCTCTTTATATGTTTCGTAAAATTCTGCTGTGAATCCATCTGGTCATGGTCTTTTCTTTGTTGGGAGCCTTCTGATAACAGCTTCAATCTCCTTTATTGTTCTTGGTCTGTTCAGATTTTCGACATCTTCTTGGCTCAGTTTGTTAGCTTGTGTGTGTCCAGAAATTTATCCATTTCCTCCAGATTTTCAAATTTGTTGGCATATAGTTGTTTATAGTAGTCTTGAATGATTCCTTGTATTTCAGATGTATCAGTTGTAATCACCTTTTTCATTTCTAATTTGTGTTATTTGGATCTTCTCTCTTCTTTTTTTAGTTAGCCATGCTAATGGTTTGTCAATTTTATTTATCTTTTCAAAAAACCACCTTTTGATTCTTTGATCTTTTGTATTGTTTTTTGGGTTCCAATTTCATTCAGTTCTGCTCTGATCTTAATGATTTCTTTCTGTCTGCTAACTTTGGGTGTGGATTGTTTTTGTTTTATCAGTTCTTTAACATGAAGTGTTACTTCACTTCACACTTTAACACTTCCTAACATGAAGTGTTTGGTTGTTCACTTGCCATCTTTCCATTCTTCTGAAGTAAGCATTCAATGTGATAACTTTCCCCCTTAGTACTGCTTTTGCTATATCCCACAGGTTTTGGTATCACATATCATTATTTTCATTACTTTCAATAAATTTTCTGATTTCCTGTTTGATTTCTTCTTGGACCCATATGTCATTAAGTAGAATGCTGTTTAATTTTCATGTGTTTGTATAGTTTCCAGAATTTCGTTTGTTATTGATTTCTAACTTTAATCCATTGTGGTCTTAAAAAATACATGGGATAATTCCAATTTTTTTGAATTTGTTGAGACTTGATTTGTGACCTAACATGTGATCTATCCTGGAAAATGATCCATGTGCTGATGAGAACAATAAACATTGGGAGGTTGTTGGATGGAATGTTCTGTAGATATCTGCCAAGTTCAATTGATCTAGTATGTTGTTTAGATCTTGTGTTTCTCTGCTGATTCTTTGCCTAGATGATCTGTTCAGTATTGACAGTGGGGTGTTCAGGTCCCCTGCTATTATGGTATGAGAGTCTATTTCCTTCTTTAGGTCTAATAGAGTTTGTTTTATAAATCTGGCTGCTTCAACATGGGGTGCATATATATTTATCATTGTTATGTATTCTTGATGGATCAATTCTTTTATTGTTATGTAGTGGCCCTCATTATCTCTTTTAATGGATTTTAGCTTAAAGTCTATTTTATTAGATATAAGAATAGCTAGTCCTGCTCGTTTTTCATTTCTGTTTGCATGGTAAATCTTTTTCCATCCTTTCACTCTTAGTCTATATGAGTTTTTATGGGTGAAGTGGGTCTCTTGAAGGCAGATTATAGTTGGGTCCTCCTTTTTATCCAGTCAGCCAGTCTGTGTCTTTTGATTGGGGAATTTAAGCCTTTACATTATGAGTTGTTATTGAAAAGTTTTTTGATTTAATCTTCATATTTTTTAAAAATTTTATTTTGTTGATATACAATGTGGTTGATTATTGTGGCCCATTACCGAAACCTCCCTCCCTCCTTCCTCTCCCCCCTCCCACCCAACAATGTCCTTTCTGTTTTTTTTTTTTTTTTTTTTTTTGTCTTTTTCGTGGCCAGCACTCAGCCAGTGAGTGCACTGGCCATTCCTATATAGGATCCGAACCCGCGGTGGGAGCGTCGCTGTGCTCCCAGTGCCGCACTCTCCCGAGCGCGCCACGGGCTCGGCCCCCTTTCTGTTTGCTTGTCCTATCAACTTCAAGGAATTGTAGTTGATATGTCTTCTCCCCCCCTCTCCCGGTTGGGAAAACAAACAGTAAATCAGAAAGAAAAGAACAAAAGACACCTAAGAGATCCAATCAACAATCAATAAAATTTTCTTTCTGATTTACTGTTTGTTTTCTGTATTTGTTGGTTCCTTGGGTTGTAGATAGCCTTTTTGTTTGTTTGTTTTCTCTTCATGAATGCCATTTTTATTATACTGATGGGTTTTGATTTTTCTTGGGTTTTTATGGCAGTGATAGTTATTTCTCAGGTACCAAACACAGTACTCCCTTGAGAATTTCTTGTAAGGGTGGTCATGTGTTAGTGAACTCCTACAGTTTTTGTTTGTCTGAGAAATATACTATTTGCCCTTCATTTCAGAAGGATAGTCTTGCGGGGTAGAATATTCTTGGCTGGCAATCTCTGTCTTTTAGTATTTTGAATATATCATCCTATTCCTTTCCGGCTTTTAGGGTTTGTGATGAAAAGTCTGATGTTAGTCTGACTGGGCTCCCTTATAGATGATTTGACGCTTCTCTCTTGCAGCTTTTAAGATTCTCTCTTTGTCTTTGAGTTTTGCCAATTTGACTATAACATATTTGGAGAAGACATTTTTGGGTTGAATATGTTTGGGGATGTTTGAGATTCCTGAATCTGAAGATCTGTGTCTTTTCCAATAACTGGGAAGTTTTCTGCCACTATTTTATTGAATATGTTTTCAATGCAATCTCCTTTTTCCTCCCCTTCTGGAATACCCATGACTCGGATATTGAGCGCTTAAGGTTGTCTGATATCTCTTTTGGATTTTCTTCAATGCCTTTAATTTTTTTCTTTTTTTTTTCTCTGCCTGTGTTATTTCAAACAGCCCATCTTCAAGGTCAGAAGTTCTCTCTTCTACTTCTGCAAGCCTGCTGGTTGAACTCTCTCTGTTGTGTTTTTTATTTCATTGAATGAATTCTTCAGTTCGGCAAGCTCTGCTACATTCTTTTTCAGGGCATTGATTTCCTTGTACATTTCTTCTTTCAGTCCTGTGTACTTTTCCTCATTTCATCGTGTTGTCTAGCTGAGTTTTCTTGTATCTCATTCAGTTTCCTTAGAATTATCACTCGAAATTTCTTGCCAGACATTTCAAGGGCTTCTTATTCTATAGGATCTAGAGCTTGAGAGTTATTAGCATTTGGTGGTGAGCTTTCTTGATTTTTCATATTTCTGGTATCTTTCCTTTGATGTTTAATCATTGTGGCAGGGCACAGGTTTGACACTATTGTCTGGCTAGGATGTTGCTGGGGTTGCCAATTTGTTATAGCTACCTCAGTGTCTGCTCAATTGGCCACTAATGCCTTGTGTGTTTGGTTGCCTCAGGTCTTGGGCCTCTCCGGGGATCCACCTCTCTGGTCAGCATTCACTCGTCCGGGCTACTGGGTCGCACGGCATCACCGCAGGGCGTGTGATCTCTGCAGAGCTTCCGCCTCTGCTGCTGGACGTCTACCTGCTCCATGCACACTGGGCCAGACTGGGGATGGAGACAGGTGGTTGCAGTGAGCCTACCTGCTGGGTTGTGTTGCAGGGCGTGTGGTCTTTGTGGAGCTTCCACCTCCCTTGCTGGATGTCTTCCTGCTCCGTGAACACTCTCATTTTTTTAACATTAGTGTTTGTTTGTGGCTCTAAATCTTTCTCAAAGCTCTTTTACTCTATCTCAGACGTTGTAGTATCTAGTGTTTTCTTTATCTTCTATTTTTGTTATTTTAAATTTCACTATGATTTTTTTCTTTAACCTAAGTGTTATTTAGTGTTGTTGTGTGTATATGTATGTATATGTGTATGTTTTAAATTTCCATATGTTCAGGAATATTTATCTTTTAACATAATTATTTTAAGGTTGTATATTGGGATATCAAATTTTTGACGATTTTTTTATTGGCTGATATGTGATAAATTTTTTATGAAATGTTTCACATAGGCATGAGACAGTCATATATTTCTTAATTGATAGAGAAATAATTATATAGGTCTCTCTGTCAATTAACAATCAAGCTTATTGTGTTATTTATGGACTGTGTTACTTATTTTCCTTCTATATCTTTGCTGAGTTGTTTGTTGTGTAACTTGTCAATAATCAAGAGAGTTGTATTGAAATTCCCAACTATGGTAGGAAATTTATTATTATAGTACCATAACTTTTTAGCTGCATGTATTTTGAGGCTATTTTATTCGTGTACACATGTTTAAAATTGCTGGTCTTCCTTGATAAATTGAACATTTTTGTTATGTCATGACTCTACCCCTAATACTTTTGTCTTAAAGTCTATTTTATTTAATATAACATAGCAATCAACATTATTTTGAGTAAGGCTTTCCTGATAGGTCTTGTTTTTCCCATACTTCTACTTTCAACTTTTGTATGTCCAAATGCTTTATGTGTTTCTCATATAAATCATTTAAATCTGGATTTGGGCTTTTTATTTAATTTATGCATCTGTGTTTTTAAACAGGTAGGTTTCCCCTACTTATATTTATTGTATTTATTGATATCTTGTCATTGTTGCTACCATCTTAAGTTCTTATTTCAATTTGTCCCTCTTTCTATCTTTCTTTTTACTCCTGTCTTACTCATTGTCTAATTGAAGCTGTCTTTACTCTGAATAAGCAAGGACTCTCATCCCTTGCCTCCCCCTTTTTCCAACACCTATCAATTTAATCAAGGTCCAAGGACCAGCAGCATCAACAACACCTGGAAACTTATTAGAACTGTAGAATTTTGGGACCCATTTCAGATTTACTAAATCGGAATTCATACGTAAACAAGAGCTCCAGGTGTTCACATGCCCAATAAACTCTGTGACACTAAACTAGACTTTAAATTCTTGGCTGTTATGCATATATTTTTTCTTATTCTTTGGTCTTTATTATTTTTTAAACCACAATGACCATTACTAAGGTATTTATTTTTATTTGATCACTTTTACTTCATACATCTCCTGCAACATCTCCAGATTTGTCTTTCCTTTTCATTTAAGTACTATCTAAAAGTGTTTTAAATGTGTTTCTGTGTAGCAAACCTTTTGAAATATTGTATGCCTGAGAATATTTTTTTTATCATGTCCATTTATTTGAAGGACATTTTATTGGACATCAAATGTTGTTTTAATTTTCCTTCAATCCTTTGGAAACATCCATTTGCACCCAGTGTTTTTGAAAAATTTGACATCAATTTGATTCTTCTTCATTTGGATGCTTTGTATGTCATCTGCTCCTTTTTTCTGTAAATGATAGAATTTTGTCTTTGTCTTTGTCTTTGTATTCTTAAATTTCACTATAATATGTCCAGGTGTCAAGTTTTTAAACAAATTCTCCTCATTGGCACTTTCTGGGCCCTTTCAATTTGAAGTTTTTTTTAAAAAATTAATTCATTCTACATATGTCTCCAAATATTTTTTCTTCTCCATTTTTTTTTCTCTTTCTCTGAGTCCTGTGATCCTGGATATTAGCATTTTGTGTCCACTGTTCTGTTCTCTTGACTTTTTTTTTAATTGTCTCCTTTCCTATCCTTCTATCTTCTGAAGGATTTCCTCAATCTGGACTTCAAAATCATCAGTTTATTTCTCAGTTTGATATTCTGCTCTTTATTCTATCATTCTCTGTTTCAAACAGGTTATTTTTACACACAATTTTTTTTTTAGGATAATTTCCAATTCTTCCTTTGTTTGTTCTCTAATATTTTTTGCTTCTACCGGAATCTGTAATCTAGGATATGTTTTCCTTTTGAAATAACTGTGCTCTTTAGAATGTCTTGGTACATATGAATCCACCTTCAGTGATTTTGGTGGGAAAGAGTAAATAAGCAACAGGAATCCCCAAACTACAGCAAGGCCAGTCACTCATTGTTCCCTCTGGTCTTGGCTTTGATTTCCATCCCCTCTACCCTCTCAGGGACAGATACCATTAGGAGAAGACACTCCTCAGGTTTTAAACTCTCAGCTTGGGTGTTTAGAGGAGGGGTGGAGAAATGAATATGAGAAGTTTAGTTCTTTCCTGATTTTCTCAATGCTCCAACAGCACAGGGCTTCTGAGCGGCCTTGATTATTCTCCTGTGGACAAAGATCTGCAAAATCTCTCGGTACCAACAATTCCATCCAAACCCCTACTAAAAGAACTGACCAAACTTTAGCATAGCTTCTAGCTGCCTAAGGCTGCCTCCCTGGGAAGATTCAGTTTCCCCTTGAGCTCCTGTCTAGAAAGCAAAAGAGTTTACTGTTGTTCCAACCAGCACCATGGTAGGCCTCTGACCTTCCTTTCTTAGAGTACTATATTTGTTTTTTAAAAAGATTATAATTCTAAATACTTTCTCTGTTTCTTTGAGATGTATATGTATCTCTTACATCCCTGGAGTGTCTTTCTCAAAGACCTGAGAGCCATTCCTTTGAAATGTAATCATCAGTAAGGATAAAGCCTCTGCCTTTCTGTGCCTGTGGGAATGTACAAGCGTAACTTTGATAAATGCCAGTTACAAGGCACTGGTGGCCTAACCCATTTTTATTGACAAACTCTCTTACCTGCTTTTGTAATTTTTCACTTCTCTGACTCTGCTCTAGCTGCCTCTCGCTTCCCCTCCCTCCTCCCTCATTCCTCCTTTAAAATGTCCAGTCACCTCTGAGCACACTGGAATTGAGCTCAGCTCTTTCTCCCACTGCAGCAGTTATTGAATACAATTCATTTTTTACCACTCTAATTTCCAGTTTTGTTTATCTTTGGCAATACCTCAATCCAAGAGTTGAATTGTCAAAGATATGGAGAAGGCACAAGGCAAGGGCAAGTAAGAATTGAAAGTAGTTTCCTACAAAATCCCTGCACTGTGTTACTTACATTCCAGTGGAGAATTGAGGTAGAGACTTAGTATTTTCTCCATCCTAGGCACAAATGAAGACTGTATTTTCCAGTATTCCTGAAGGTAGTCATGGACACTGGCTAAATTGTAGACAATGAAAAGTGAGCAGAGGTAAAATGGGTCACTTGTAACTTTAAGCAATTAAAAGATGAGGACCTACTCTAATTCTCTTTGCTCATTGGAAGGCCAGATAGAGGGGACTCAGTGAGGGATTCCAAGGATGTCCTGGGGAAAAGCAGTCTTACAAGGGGAAGGTGCCTGGATACTTGCTGAGCACATGGAGGTGGAAAGTAAAAATAAGTATATAAAAATCAATGAATTTTATAAAATGTATAAAGACAGCAATCAATTAAAAATGCAGTGGTAGAGATGATCTCATTTACAGTAGTGTCAAAAAAGAAAAGTGACCAAGGAATAAACCTAATGAAAAATGTTCAAGACACATCCTGCCACATTTTCCTGCACTAGGAAATCTGGTGGCTTCCTGCCCCAGGCCAAACCCTGATCCCCCCACCTCCCAATTTAAAAAAGTAAGCTCTCCTGTTTATCACCACAATTAGTTCTCACACTTTTATTGTGGCTGATTACCCTCTAGGATTTCTCCCTGCAGCAGCTCTGTGGGGAGCAGGAGTATCCCTTCAGTGTCTTACTAGAAACAGAAACCTGATGAAAGGAAAAGTTTTACCTGTCCCTCTTCTTTCTCTCGTCCCACCTTCTGCCAACATCTGTTGGCTCTCTTCCTTCAGAACATTTTTCTCCCTTCTCTGTCTAAAAACCTCCAACTCCCAATCCTCTGTTATCTGAAAACATATAGCTCTCCACTCCTAATCTAAACCATGATTATAGTTTATATTGATATATCCCCACACTTAAAGTGATTTGTAAAGCAAAGGCTAATTCCCTTGAAATCTGTGACTTTTGAGAGGAAAAAAACAAATCATTAGCTGAAACTGAATTTATGACTCCATCAAATTCGTAGGCAAGACTTCCTTTCCTTTCCCAGAGCAAGCCCCACCCCACTCTTCTTCCAAGTTTACTTTTTAAAATCTGGCTTCTTCCTCACCTCTAAAAGTATTTTCAGCTCATGCCAGATAATTATTCCAGGTAAAGAAGAGCACCAAGAGAAGTATCTAGAACATTGCTGCAGTTGGGGCTCAGAAAATGATATCCTAAAGTGTAGGCCTTAGAAGTGGTCTCAGAAGCAAAGTTCTCTCTGACCTTCTCCTGCCCTGCTGTCTCTGGCCCTTCCTTCTCCCCTGAAGCAGCCATAGAAACTAGATTCCCTCTTCCTCAAGGCAGGTCATAAAAACCAGAACCTCTTTTTCCCAAAGCCTGCTATAAAGCCTAAAAATATTATTCTTACAGTCACCTTGCTTTTCTGTGTAATAGCTGGCCATAAAGAAATTAAGACCCTCTTTCCAGAAATATCTACCCCATACCCAGGAGGAAGTAATACTGCACAGAAAAGTAAGAAGAATTTGAACAGACAGGCCTTCCTGAGTTCTCTATTAAGTCTATTAGCATGAGATCATACCCTTTCTGTCCAATCACATTTCTATATGGCTGTCCCTGCTTTATAGAACCTAAGCATAAAAATGGACAGTTTCCCTGTATCCTGGGGGTCTTCATTCTGAAGTTTCCTATGTCACGTAAAACTATGATCAAATAAATTTGTTATGCTTTTCTCTTGTGAACCTGTCCTTTGTTACAGTGGTTCATCCCTACATTGCTCAAATATTGGCCAAGGGTTCATTCAGCACGATTGGCATCTCCTTGGAGCTTGTTAGAAAAGCAGAATCTCAGGTCCTGTTCTAAACCAACTGCATCAGCATCCACATGCTGGAGAAGTACTATATAGACATTTGTGGTTGGAGACTGGGTGAATCTCCTTGGCCTAAAGAATGCAGCCTGGTAGTCTACAGCTTCTCTATCCAGAAGATTTCCTCCAGGTGAATTGCCTCCAACAATGTATGACAGCACCAGTCCACTGCACAAAATGAAAAAGATAATTACCTTTTTATAACATATCTTGCATTGCTAATAGTTTAAATATTTTCCCAAATTTTCTCAACAGTTAGAGAATCTATTTTTTAACTTATTCACCTTGTGGAATATTTGATTATCATGCATTATTTGTGGATGTCATCTGTATTAAATCCCAATTATTTTATTTAATTCAACACTAAAATATTAATAAGAACTGCTCCCATTTTAACATAATTTGAAGAAGACACGGTTGTTTTAATGAGTACACTGGAATTTGTTTTATTATTTTATCTACTTTTGGGTAAGTTTGCAAAGTTTTGTAACTTTTAAAGAATTTAAAATTATGTTCATAACTGTTTAGAGTTCACTAAAAGCTTCTGTAAACTGCTCATGCATTCCTAGCATAAAATTAAATCTAAGTCAAATTGATTATTTTTGGTCTTGTATATAAAATGTCTGTTTGTGCCTATTGTTAGCCTTTTTCCCTATGACATTAAAGCAATAAGCAGTTTCCTAGAAAAGGAAGCCTAGCAGTGTAGCAGCACTAAGATCATAGGGCTGATTGGCAAATATAAAGGAGAAAGTAAAGGAGCAGTGAAGACAGGTGAATCAGGGTGAAGGGGAAGGCAAGGAGGATGAAGATCAGAGGAGAATGGAAAAGTCTGAAATGAAGGAAAGAGACAAGAATTGTGGTTAAGAGGTATTGACAAGATTGACTTTTTCTCCTGCAAACTCCCCTTTCACTTTCAGTGAGAGAAATATATCCAGTTGATACACCCTTGTTCTCTTTTTACAACGCCATACTGGGACAGACAATATTCATGCTTAGCTGTAATAACATGGCCATAGGGCAAAATTCTGTCTTAAGACAAAGGATCCAATTCTGAAACCTTCAGGTTTTACAACTACACTCCCTTAATCAAGAACTATACAAGCATGTACCTTTTTTTTGTGTGGGTTATATACTTTTTTGAGACTTGGTTTACCTTGTATAATTCTCATAAAAAGATTCAGCATGGAGAGGAAATATATTTTTTGTGTTTAAGAGCATGGGGTCTGGAGTCACACTCCCAAGATTCAAATATCAGCTATGGTTTGTGAAGCTATATGACTGTGTTCCTCAGTTTTCTCATCTGCAAAATGGGGATAATTAGAAAAACATTCCTCACTGAGTTGTTGGGAAGATTAAATGTACAGCATTTAGCACAGTGATGTCTTTAGCATAAAGTTCAGTGCACAGTGACATGTTTAATATTCAAAACAAATTTTAACATATGCACATTGTAACTATAAAAGTTTTCTCTGGAGAATACAAGAAACAATGAGGTAGGTTGCATGGGTGAGAGAAGCTAAGTGGTTAGGGGATGGATGTTGGAGGGAGAGAGTTCACATTGTAGAATCTTTCTTGTCTTTGGAATTTTAAACCATGTAAATGTACATGCACATGCAATGAAGCAGTAAATAAGTAAATAAATAAAGTAAAATAAAAGGCATTCTGCTTCAGTTCAACCTATTTATAGCTCTTAAAATGGCATTTTGTTAAGCTTTGGTGTCAGTTGGTGGTAAACTCATCAACAAACATTATTGATTGGGCAGCGGGCATATGATGAATAAGGCATAATCCCCTCTCCCAAGGAACACGCAGTCCACTTATCAAGATAACACTAATTCACCAAGAAAAAGGGCTATACAAACAAGAGGATAACGAAGAACTAAACTGTAAGAAGTTTACCCCTGTGCTTCAATATTTAGGGATTACAGAGAACTGGCATACACAGAGCATGTTTGGAGGACAGGCTAGAGCTTAAACAGCGTGTTGAATAATGTGTAGAAGTTGTTATCACTGTTGTTGGAAGGAGAGGGTTTTCTGATGGGAAATAGGGAATAATGTGATAGAAGGCCAATGAGGTGTAAACTCAAGTCACTGAGTGAACCTTCCCCCCAAACTTGCTTTTCTGATTAAATATAATAATAATAAGGAAAAGGAAGAAAAGCACAGACTAAACTGGCAGGCACATTTTGCTCATCGCATTTACTTTCTTTTTTCTCCAGGGTCCACACATGATGCTTACAGGTGGAGCTATCATATTCCCACTCTAACTTAGGACCAATAACTTGTGCTATCGAGGTGGAGCTGGAAGCTTAAAGGATCCTCATTCTTTTACTTCCTTGAGCAATGGCATCCTCTCTGGATTGTTTACTTTCCCACACTTTGTTTTATGAGAAAAAAATAAAAACCTCTTATTGTATTAGACCATTATGGCTTAGTTTCTGTTACATGCAATGAAACACAATCCAAACTAATACAGCTACACTATTGTTAATAAACCATGCATCAAGAAACTTTAGTTTTTCAGATTCTTTACATGTAGGTTTGCAAGATAAAATACAGGACACCCAGTTACATTTGAATTTTAGATAAACAACAAATAACTGTTTTAGTATGTCTCATAAAATATTTTGAATATTCTTATACTATAAAAATTAATCATTGTTTATCTGAAATTCAAATGTAACTGGGCATCCTGCATTTTTGTTTGTAAAATACAGCAATATTATTTACATGTCATATAAAACCTGTTTGTGGCCAAGCCATTCCTACCAGCAAGAGAATCTTGGACACATTGCCCACCCCCACTGCCAAACAAAGGGAAATAGTTTTAGTAAGTTACAGGAGAAGAATGGGTATGTAATTCAAAGTGCCTGTCACAGCAGAGAAGCAGGATTTAGCTTATGGTGCCCAGAGAGGAAAATGCAATTAGGTGAAAATCACATGCATTCTTCTCTGAGAGTACTCGTTTTTTCTTTCTCTTTTAATTTACAATACTTTTGTTTCTCTCTTTATTGTAATAGAACACTAGAAGCTCTACCATTTAACACATTTAGTCATTTTAGTTCATTTCCTACATTTTTTCTGTGAATCATGCTGTCATTTGTTCTATATAGCAGTGACCATAATGAAGAGTTATTTTTTTTTTTTTCATTATAATCCCCAAAAGATTTGCCACTTTACTGCATGGTCTTTCTAAACATAATTTTAATAGTGAATATTTCATTGAGACAATTTTCTAGGATTTACTTAGCCTTTTCCCATGTTTGATCTATTTTATTTTAAATATATTTCTGTTTTAATTTTTAATATTAACATAATGATAGATCAGCATCTTTGTTGCAATTGTTTTACTTTTTGTGTGTTGGAATTTTGAATTATATATAAAGAGCCACATATTAAATTTGGAATTACTCTGTCAAACAATAGGATTATTTTTAGTCTTGATACATATTTTTAGTTTTAATAGTTCCTGCTTCCAGGCTTAGCCTTTAGCAAAATTATGAAATTGGGTGACTTTACATTGTCTTTGTTTCTATAACCTTCTATTATGCAGTTCATTTATTTTTGGTATATCCCAAATTCATTCCCATTTACAAGTATCCAGTGCTTTTCTGCTCCTTTCTTCCATTTATAACTTGCTTTCAAAAATGGATCTAATTTTAATCATTGATCTCACTTTAAAATTAAGTCAATATTTCTTAGTTCTCAAAGAATATTTGGAGAATGTACGTGACTTACAGAGTTAGTTTCAATATCAGGTTTGTCACTTACTTGCTTTGTGACTTAAAAGAGTACTTTACATTTCCCAGCCTGGTTTCTCATCAATAAAATGAAATTGTTAACACCTTCAAGTCAGGGGTGTTAGGAGGTTAAAATAAGATAATTATGTAAAGATGTTACTACAGTCCTAGGCCAATAGTAAGCATTTAATAAATTCTAGATATTATTAGTCACAATTATCATCCTCACTTTAACCTCATTTATAATCATGCTATGAAAACATTATTCCCCCTTAAAGGAAGTTCAGAAACTCATCTCAGCTTGAATATCAGGCAATATTCTACACTCAGTAGGTATTAAAAATATGTTTCATCAATTTTTTTCTCTCACCACCATCTATCAGAGAGTACTCTATAATGTCCTTGAAATTATATAATGTGAATAGTATCAAGTACTCATGTGCAAAATGTAGACATCCATGCCAGGGTAAAGTCCTTAGACCATTTTTTTCCTCACAAAAATATTGACGTAACTTAAAATTTTTAATATTACTTAAAAGACAACTTCTTAAAAAGCAACAAAATGTGATGAAAAATATTTGCATTTTAGATATAATGTGAACTGAAATAAAGAAAGGGTGACACTGCGAGGTCTGTGTTGAGTCATTAAAGCATACATTTGATTTAAATGTCAGAAAAAAGTCTTAGGATGCATGTATCCATGAATTAACCAAGAGAAGCAGTAAATACTTTTTTAACAGTGAAGAATTAAGGAAAAAGTGCTAGCAATTTCTCTGGGATATTAAAAATAATTAACCATGACTATTATAACCATCAACTCACTTCATCCTTTACTTAATTTAAAAAATGGAGACTCCAGCTTTACTTACATGCTTCTTCAAAATAAACAAACAGTCCAAAATATTAACACAAAGAAATTAAGTCAATTCCAGCAAACATTACTATTTCCCTCAACAACCTTACATATCTCTAATTCAAGCCATCCCCTTTTAAAAAGGCAGTAAAGAGTAAAAAAGCAAATCAGATCAAATGCTGCTGGCTTGTATATTTAGAAAACCAAGGGAAAAGGGGATGAGTAAAGGTTGAAGAAGAGAGTAAAGCTTGACAAAAAAGAAAGTATTTTTTTAATGGTGTGTCAGTATTTTCTACTACAGATATTGAATATCTGGAGGTTTATAACTTTGTTCTAATAATTCACTCTGCAAGTGACAAAGAGGGTGGCAATGTGGGAATAAAAATTGTATGCAAGTTTTTATAGAATGATTTATGACTAGTGAATTGAAAATCACTTACTTATTCTAGTTACAAAAGTCAGAACAAAATAAAATTCATGCTTGTGTTCGAAACCTCTGAATAACTTGCTGTTGCATGAATCCTTATAAAGAGAAAAAATCATACATGGTATAAGAGAGATTAATATTTGGCATTGCCTTTTGCAATCTCCTTTTTTAAAAAAAAATAATGTCACCTATTGAACAGATTCAAAAGGGAACTTTATAAAAATTTTCCCCTCCACTTAAAATTTTCTAATAGTTATAAGCTCAGAGACATTGAAAGTCTGACAAACGACTGCCATCCTTAACACTGAGCTTTACCAATGTTGAACTCAAAATTTGTCTACTCTTTCTCAAGCCACTCCTCAAACGTAGACGTTCCTCTGGCACTGGTTTTAGCCCTTCTTGCACATTACACTCCCCCCGCCCCATGGAAATTGCATCTACTTTACAACATCAGTTACCAGGATGAGTGTTATTGTTTTTCTGAAACCTTGTTGGAATTTTCCCCAGCAGAATGCATTCATTTTCTCAGAGCATTTTGAATATCTCACTCAGTCAGAACCCATCATACTCTGTTAGAGTTCCAGTATATTCTGACAATATCCTCTTGCAAGCACCTGTGACTCTCTGCCTGAGGCTTATCTCAGCCCATACATGCAAGGGGCTAGCTGGAAGTAATGGGTCTCTAGAAATCTTCAGCCAATGATGGATGGGAGTTGAAAGATACCCCAGCTTTCTCAGCTCTCAGCGGGACTAAGCCTCAGACATGGTTAATGCTTTCTCTCGGAGATCCCGCTCAGGATTGAGCTACAGTTGCCACAGTGGTCGTCTGCTCACCCAGACTCCTTTTATTGACTTTCTTCCTTTCCTTTCTCACTTTCTCATTTTGCTGCTGTTTCCTGGGAATTATAGCCCAAATAAATGTCTTTCTCCCTAATCTTTGTCTCAGCATCTGCTTTTGGGAAACTCTAAGCTAAGAGAGTTGATATCAGAAGTGGTTCTAGGAAAGAGAACTTCAGGATGAGATGCTGGTGTTAATCACTTGCATTGATGGTGGTGAGAGGGCTATTGTTGATAACCCTGAGCATGTTGTAGCATCACGATCACTAAGCTTGCACATGTGGTGAATGGGGATGGGACACAGGTGCAATAGCTCTAGCACCCTAGAGAGATGGGAGCAAAAGCAATGATAAGGATTGTGTATTTGGCTGGCTGTTTTTAACTGTGATTGAAACCCTGAGGAAAGAAAATTGCAGGCTGAGGTCAGCCAACTATCAGCTCAAGGCTTGGTGTTGAACTCAGAAGGCTACTTGGTAGCTTTTAAAGAGAATTCTGATATCCTAGAGCCAGAGGACAGAATGTGCTGACAATCACTACCAAGATCTGGTAGTAAAAGTGGTAACAACGGTAAGCTCTGATAGAAAGAATAGGACCCTAAGAGATAGGATGGGGAAATACTTGAAAGGAACCACTTCAAAAACTTTAACTCGTAGATCTGCTCTCCTTTTTTCTCATTGCTTCTACTAATAACTAGGGTCAAGTTTTGTCATGACCCAGGCAGGGGAAATCTGTTTCTGTACCAAGCAAATATGTTCCAGTAGGAAATGAGAGAACATACCTGGGAAAGGATCTTGTGGGTGCTGGACTGGGATGAGGGTCATTGAACTTAAGGCTGGACAAAGAAGATTTTATTGCGGCAACCTCCGAAATCAGGATTTAACATCCTAGAAAGGACACTTGACCTCATCTTAAAACACAGACGTGATGGTTATTTGAAGCTTAGAAACAATAGCCTATAGGAAGTGAGGTAACATTTCTGGAAAAAACTTAACAGAATATTGAAAGTGTCATCAAAAGTCTTAGAGAAGTGAATTTCTTTAAGTGGATTCATTATTTAAAGCCAGAGAATTCTCCAGCTAACAATGTTTCCCAAGAAAGTAACTATATGTTACATAAACAGGTAGTCCAGATCCCCATGTCACCTAGCTCTGTACTGACATTTCCCCCTTTGCTTTCACCTGTGACCTCATGGAATAGCCCCAATGGTAAGCTGATGAAAGAAGAAAAATCCAGTCCTACATGTATGGATCAATATGTTAGTGCAAGGCATAAGGAACTGCTGCCTTGTCAAAGCCCCAGAGAATTGACCTTAAATGTCAGTGGTGAGGAAAAATTATTCCAGTTGGCAGATCTTTGAGCAATACACCTGCTCATCAACTTGTGTGGAGGGATATGAGGCCTCAACCAAGACTATTTGGAGTCCTTGGCAAAGGTAAATGGCTTGACAGGTTGGCCAAGACTCCTAGAAAAAGCAAGATGAAAAGAACAGAGGCAAAGGGGTCAGGTGAAAAGGCAGTGGATGTGTCTATGGGAGGGGCATATAGAAAGTGCATGATTTTTTTGGTTAACATGTCAATGCCTTTTGGATATCATTCACCACAGAAAAGGCACTGGGCTATTAGGTGAACAGGATTACTGTCTAGTGGGCATCAGCCAGCCTCTATCCTCTGCTCTCCAGTGGTTTTACAATGACACGATAGCCTCATGAATGCTATAGCCGTGGTAGCAGGAATGAAGGCAACTCATTGGTACAGAGGCATGGACTGCTTTCATCTGAGCTCATCTAGCTGCTGCCATATATGAACATCCAACCTGTCAGAAGCAGAGAACAGTGATGAGCCCTCAATGTGGTACCATCCTTAAAGGGAAACTACCAGTCACTTGGTGATAAGTAGATTACATTGGACCCCTGTATTAGTTTTCTATGGCTGCTATGACAAATTACCATAAACTTGGTGGCTTAAAACAGCAGAAATTTATTTTCCCACAGTTCTTGAAGCCAGAAATCTGAAATCGATATCACTGAGCCAAATTCAAGGTGTAAGCAGGGCCGTGCTCCCTCCAGAAGCTCTAGGGGAAAATTCTTTCCTTGCCTCTTCCAGCTTCTGGTGGCTACCAGCATTCCTTGGTTTGTGGCCACATCACTCCAATCACATCACCTTCTCCTCTTCTGTTTGTATCAAATATCCCTCTGTCTCTCTTTTATCATGTGTAATTGCATTTAGGGCTCACCTGAACAATTCAAGATCATTTCCCCATCTCAAGATCCTGAACTTCATCACATCCACAAAGGCACTTTTTTATAATATAAATTTACAGTTTACAGAGATTGGGACCTGATATTATTTGGGGGCAATTATTCAGCCCACTACAACCCCTTCTACCCAATAGGAGGCAGAAATTCACTGTCAACACTAATACTGGAAGGCTCACAGAGTGAATGTCTGACTTACTGTTAAAGAATGTCATAAACACAGACTCAAGCCACCTTCTGGTGAAAATTAAAGGTACTACGTGTATGGGTTCATGGGATCTCCTATTTCTACCATATATCTCATTACCTGGTCTATTTGAATGCTGAAATGGTTAAAGGGGAGCTTAAGGATGACATCCTATAGGTTTGGGACACTGTTCAAAATTCAAGAAATAATGTGAATCAATAGCCATTATATGTGGTGCTGCATTCTCCATAGAATATACAGTTTGGAAGAGAAAAAAAGTAGAAGTAGGAAGTAACCTTCTCATTATTACTCTCAAGGACCCACTTGGAAAATTTATGCTTCTCATCCCTTCAAATTTAGATTGGGTTGAACTAGAAATCCTGGCTCCTGGATATGGATATTAAATCTACCAGGAGACATGTACAGTGCTACTAAAGCTAAAGATGAAGCTACTGGCTGGCTGATAGATCAGAGGAAAGACAAAGAGATGATTTACTATATAGCCATGAGTAATTTACCCTGATAAGCATGAAGAAATAGGGTTGTTGCTATGTAATGAAAGCAGGGAGAGGGTGTTCACCTGATGGCAACTGTGAATAGGCAATTGCCTCAATCATGGCTTAAAAAAAAATTGTAACCAGGCCCCTATATTCCATAAGAAAAACACCTTGACTGGTGCAGGTGCTGGCCAGGGCAACAGGAATCCAGAATGGTTGATAGAGGAGGAAAATAATGAATGTTGATTCTGGCTTCAAGATGAACTGCAGCAGTGTGATCCCCCTGTTGAAAACTGATTTCTGGACACCCTCTTGAAGAAGCAGTGCCAGGACAGAAAAAACTTAATGTGGGCACATATGAGTCTGATTGGTGCAGGTGGTGGATTAGAGCAGATGCTCTCAGTGCCCCACTCATACCTCTTGACAAGACTGTTTGCTTGAATGTTATGTCCCACATCCAAGATATGAGAAACATTCTTCCAAGGTTAAATATACAGATTATTATGAAAGTGCTTGGTAATATAATACATACTAAGAAAATGCTTGCTGTATGAATGCACACTTACATGAATATATTTTTATACATTCTTTGTTAAGCAGAATTATAAGATTGCCCCCTTATCTCTTTTCATTTTACTTACATGATTATGTTAGGTTACATGGCAAAAGGGATTTTGTAGATGTAATTAAGGTTACTAAGGATTTGACCTTAAAATGTGGAGCTCATCTGGGTGAGCCTAGTCTAATCACATGAGCCCTTTAAAAGAAAAGAGCTTTCACTGGCTGGTAGCAGTAAAGTCAGAGACATTCAAAATGTGCAAGGGATTCAACGTAAGAGAGGAAAATGGGGACTTCAGTTCTATAACCTTATGGGATTGTATTCGGCCAACAACATGAATGATGTTTGAAGCAGATTCTTCCCCAGAGCCTCCAGAAAATAGCCCAGCTTTGATCTTGGCCTTTTGAGAACCCAAATAGAAAAGTCCATCTGGACTTGTGACGTTCAGAACTGTGTGATAATAAATTTGTGTCATTTCAATCTGTTAAGTTTGTGGTAATTTGTTATGCAGGAATGGAAAACTAATACAACTTCCAAACTCATAAGCTCAGGCCAGATCTAGGTTCAAGCTCCAGTCTTCAATGTACCGCCACATGCCAGACTTCTTGAGGATAAATTACTGGGATCTAAAATTCAACATGCATAAAGCAGAATCTATCCTAGTCTGTGACCTACTAACTCATCCAGAAACCCAAACTCTTGGGAATCTCTATGTGACCTCACCATCTTTTCAGTGTGTGATTCAAAACCTGTGAGCTTTCACTCAATTCCAGGTGGCTTTTGTAACTTACTGTAGTATTGTCAAACTCCAGTCCTCTATCACCTTCAACATTTTTGGTACATATTCAAATTAACTGCATTATTATTTCCTTAATATTTTCTTTAAATCCACTCACTCTTTTACTTAGATTTATTATAAAAGTTGAGGCTATATCACAACCATAAATGGTAAACTAGTATCATTGACCATAAATAGAGGGTAACTGTAAAAATAAATTCAATGAAAATAAACTTCTAAATTTCAGCTAGATACTGTTGGCTGTTGAAGGCTCTGAACATAAGGCTTGCTCACTTTTTGTTTAAAAAAAGGAGATTAGCAAATGTTAGAGAGGTGTTAAGTCAAAATAGCTCAAATAGCTCAAATTGAGAATTTCTTCTTGACATAATTAGAGGGACTGAAAGATTTAAAATGGAAATAACATTTTTTCTAAGTGATAGCTATAATCTTTAATGCCCTTTCCAAAGCAATTTAAAATTATCTTGAATATCACTTATAATTAGCTTGAATACCTTGTGGCGAGAGTCCCACACTCTGCAAAACATTTTCATAGTGATTAAAAATTAACTTTCCATCAAAGACATCTATGTAACCTTGGACACGTACTGGGTAAATGCTCAATATACGTCATTATTATTATTATCATCAAGACCATCACATCATCACTATCATCAACATTGCCTCCACTCTCCTACATATTCTTTATGTCAAATCATTTTAACTGTTTATAGAACATGTCATCGTTTTCTCTTACAACGATGGCTTCTGTTCATTCCCCTTCCAAATCCTCATTTTGGATCATCATTTCTTCTCTCCTACTCTATAGTGTTGCCTACTAATCCTCTGCATTATTACTAGCTATCCTTCCAAAACTCATACTTGATCACTTCCATCCCCTGAGTAACATAGTATCAGAGTGCTACACTGGGAATATCATAATCTGTTGAGTGAGTGAGACTCTTCTGCATCACTCCCAAGGAACTCCCAAACATATCAGCTTTTTTATTCTCCTTCAGGCCATTTATCATTATGTGTGAATTTTCTTATTTTTTGGTGGTTTTGTTTGATGTTGGTGTATTACTTCATTTTCCATTGATTATAACAGAATACCTGGAACTGGGTAATTTATAAAAAAATAAAATTTATTTCTTACTGTTTTGGAGGCCAGGAAGTCCATGATCCAGGGGGCACATGTGGTGAGGGCCTTCTTCATGGTAGGGGCTCTGTATAGAATCCTGTGGCACCACAGGGTATCACATGGTGAGAAAGGCACCAGTACTTTCATGTGCTCTCTTTTAAAGCCAATAGTCTATGCCCGTGATAACCCATTAAATCATTAACCCATTACTCCATGAATGGATTAGTTTATTCACAGGTGCATAGTCCTCATGATTCAATCACTTCCTTAAAACTCTACCTTTTAAATACCATAATTGAATCTCCCACCCTCTTAACACAGTTACAACTGGTACTGAGTTTCCAATATATGAAATTTTGGGGGACGCATTCAACCCATAGAAGTTTATCTAACACAACCTGAATATAAGCTCAGGGAATGTGAGGCCCTGGTGTGTTTGGTGGCCAATTTATTTGCGGCATCTAACACGGTGCCTGCCATATACAATGTAATTCTTAATGACATTGGTCAAGTTACCAAATTTAACCTCTTTAGCCTTGCTTTCAAAATCTGCAAAATGGACATAATAATGCCCACCTAACAGGGTGGTTGTGAAGGTTGAATAAGATAACTTGTGTGAGGATTCTGGTACAACAACAGAAGCTATTATTAGTATATCTTCCTGGTATTGTTAGAATAAGGTCAATCTTAGACTAGCATTTAAAGACTTCTATACTTACGTCATCCAATTTTCTTGCCATTTCTCATCCAATTTTCTTGCCATTTCTTAACCCATTTCTTCACATTAACCTAATACTCCAGCACTTGTTGTAGTGTTTATTTATTGAGTATGTGTCTTAGGATAGATTTTGAATATATAAAATACAGAGCTGGTTCAATCCCACATGGAGATGTAAGATAGACTGATAAAGGAATAAAATATTATGTGATAATAGAGCCATAATGAAATAATGCACAACATGTAGTGCAAGCATTAGAGAAATAGAGTCCTGGGCTACTGCCTAGAAATGGGCAGGAGGTGGGGACAGCAGGAGAGGAACAAAATGAGTAAGCCATTGCTCATCATTCCTACTGCTTTCTTGACCTCTGGGATGCTTTTGCACCCTTCCTACTTGAATGTCACTTTCTACATGGAATTTCCTAGAAGCTCCCCATCAGAATTAATGTCGACATTTCCTTTACTCCTCTACTCTTTAGCTCATGCATCTTTGATGCATTCCTCCAAGACTCCAAGCTCTTATATTTACTTTTACATTAATCCATTCATTTCACAAGATTGCAAGTTTCCAAAGCACAGTGAATTCTTTTTGTTTGTTCAGTTTTGTAGACTCTGTGGTTTCTTCAGATATTATTATGCTAAGACTAGCACTTATACTTCTTGGGGGGTCTACAGGTCTCAAATTCATTCTTTCAGTTTACTGGAAACTATTTGTATTTTCATCTAAGAGTATGTATATTTTTATAAAATATTAATTTTATATAAGTACACATATATAACTCCCTTTCTGATATGTAAGGAAGAGGACTTAAAACACAGAACAAGTTAATAGGCAAACTCTAAAATGGGACTTGAGTTTAAATGAGACTAAACTGGGGAAAAATGTGGGAAAAAGTAGAAGTGACTGAAAAATGGTTGTGGCAAAATTGCCAGCTGTTATTTATAGTATATGCCAAATATAAATATGTCCTTGCAAAACTTGAAGAGATGAGTCGTCAGTTATTTCAAGACAAATTTCTGACTTGTTTTATATTATTTAAGAGTATTTTATGGAGACAGTACTAAAAATTCTGTGTATGGTGGGACAGATGTTGGAGAGACATTATGATATAACCAGTTGTCCTCACCTAAAGAGTATAAACTTGTGGTCACAAAACATTTTTGATTTTACACACCTATGTAATTCTTTTCTGAAACAGCATAGAAATAAATATATCTGAGTTTGTAGAAATTGTAGAGTTTCATAGTTCAACACCAGTTTAGCAGGCTAATAACAGAGAACAGCTGGTCTGTAGTTTTTCAAAGGTAAGATCAAAGCAAAGGGCTTTCTGCACTATATATGAGGGGGCTTCAAAAAGTTTATGGAAAAATGGACTTAAAAGGTAAAAATAAAAAATATAAACTTTATTTCTCAACATGAGTTCCGTCAAGCTCAAGACACTTTTCAAGTGATGATACCAGCCATTTATTCCACCACTAAATAACTGAGGGGCCTGGGAATTTAACTATGTCAATACAGTCTTTCTTTCATTAGTAACTGAAGAAAAATGGGTTCCCTTTAAAGATTTTTTGAGATTAAGAAACAAAAAGAAGTCAGAAGGAGCCAAATCAGAACTTTTAAGGTGGAAGCCTAATGATTTCCCATAGAAATTCTTTAAAAGAAAAATGCCCTTCTTTGACGAGAGAAATGAGCAGGAGCGTTCTTTGGTCCTTCAGAAAGTCAGCAAGTAAAATGCTTTGAGTATCTTAAGAAAACGTTGCCACAACCTTTGTTCTTGGCTGATTCACTTTTGCTTGGACAGGACCACTTCCACCTCTTGATAGCCGTGGCTTTGATTCTGCTTTGTCTTCAGGACCATACTGGTAAAGCCATGTTTTATCTCTTGTTACAATTCTTAAAAGAAGTGCTGCAGGATCTGGATCCCACTTGTTTAAAATTTTAATTGAAAGCTCTGCTCTTGCCTGCAGCTGATCTGGGAGCAACAATTTTGGTACCCATCAAATGGAAAGTTTGCTCACCTTTAATTTTTTCAGTCAGAATAGTTTAAGCTGAAACAATTGAGATGTCAATGGAGTTGTCTATTGTTTCTGTTGTTAATTGCCAGTCCTCTTCAATTAGAAAGCAAAAAAGACTAATTTTTCCTCACAAATTAATGTGGATAGTCTGCCACTATGGGCTTCATCTTCAACATTGTCTCATCCCTTCTTAAAACAAGTTAACCATTTGTAAACTGCTGATTTCTTTGGGGCATTGTCCCCAAAAACGTTTTGTAAAGTATCAGTGATGTCACCATTCTTCCATCCAAGCTTCACCATAAATTTGATGTTTGTTCTTGCTTCAATTTTAGCAGAATCCTTGTTGCTCTGATTGGGGTTGTTTTCGAACTGATGTCTTATCCTTCCTAGTGCCTCAAACTTGATCCTCTTCACACATGTTTTAACAAGTTCGTATGAGTTTGTTTTGGTGCAAAATCATTTTTGAATCCATGCATAGTTTTTTCATAATACACATTTTCCATAAACCTTTTGAAGACCCTTCATATACAGATTTTGGCCACTGTACATATATATTTTGATTTGTTGTTGCTGTTTCTTCTTTGTTTCTGATAAAGATTGCACAAATTTGTTTAATGTAAGAGTCACAGGAGGCATAAACTTCCAATAAAACCAATAATGTCTTTCTGCTCTCTTTATTCATTCAACAATGTATATTATGTGTAAGGTATTATGTTAGGGGTTGAGACAAACAAGATGGAATATAGCAAAATCCCTCCCTTCAAGGAGCTTATTGAAAAGTAGAGCAGTCAAAATAGAAAATAGAAAAGTAGAGCAGTCAATACCTGACAACTTGGTAAGTGGTATTTAAGAAATGCATTTCTCAGTGTCTTCAAGGAATCATAGTGAAGGGAGTGCTTCTTTCAGTGTGAGGCAGTTGGGGAAGATTTCACTAAAGGAATCTTAAATCCTAAGTATAGGGAATTGCTTGGAAAAATGGGGAAAAGAAGCATCTTCTAAGCAGTAGAGGTTGCATAATTAAATTCTAAATGGGCTGGATACAGTGTCACACACTAGAGGTATTAAAGATAGTTTCAGAATTTAAGGTATGCACAGTTTTGGTAAGATTAGGGGTAAAGGCAAATACACATGTGAACAGAACACTCCCAATAAGGTAATAGCATAGCCATCTTTGCTGGGCCTAGCAGTTAATCTGAAGACAGAGTAGGCCAGGTAGCCCCAATCATAAGATCGGGCCTGTAAAGAGAAAGTTTGCAAACAAGTTTTGGGGTAGAGATGGGCTGAGGACAGGGTCCTGTACACATTTATTACTTAGTTTTAGCTCCTCCAGAAGCAAAACCTGAAATAAGCATTTGGTTGAAAGTCATATATCTTTGAGGTGATCCCAGGGAACACCTAGAGGGGAAGACAAGATGGGGAAGGGAAAGCAGTCAATAAAAGATACATTGTCAAGCAATTGCCGCAATGAGTAACTAGGAATTAACCATGCTGGGGAATTCTGGGAATCAGGATCTAATGTGGGTACGTATTTTTCCAACCCAAGGGCAATGGGTGGTTAATCCATCCAAGGGTTAGGGAAGCTGGAATATTTATACACTAACTCTTTATCAGTTATATGTTGAGGATTTCAGGGTGTGCGCTAATTCTCTAGTGCTTCTAACCAGTAGTGGACTCCAGAAGTAAAAGACAGCCCTCAGGCAAGGAGATGCAGATGCTGGTAGTTGGAAGTCAGGCCTGGGTGCACCTCCATGGGAAAGCCTGAGGGAACACAGGTAAATTAGCAACAGTGTCTGCTACATACCAAGTCAGTGTTTCTTATGGTCAGTAACGTTGTCTTACAATTCCTCAACTCTATGTCTAGCCTATTGCCTTTGCCATACAAAACTCAACTTGATTGTTTTATGTAAGTTTTATTAATAATAAAAACTGATAGTGGCTATCCAAATAACTTATTTTTTCAGAGATCAAGCTCCCCAAAAGTCAATGGTTTAGTAAACCTTGGAACGCAGGTCTCCTACTTCAAAGCCCCAAATGCTAGTACTTTAACCAACTTTATCCTCAACCCCAACTCTTTGAAGAACTCTAGCACAGATTTGTTAAGACTAACTGATGATATGTTTGAAATGCTTGAAAAAGATAATCAGATACATGAGATTTAAAATGTATTGTGTTTAGCATCCACTGACTAGTAAAAAGGGATTTCTTGAACCATTTTAAATTCTGTTTAAAAATATATAAATAACTGAATCTCACTTGTTGTAATAAACATTAATCAGATTTTAGCAAAAACAAATATTCTTAAAATGCACTAAGAGAGCATATTATTTAAGAAAGCCACTTGTGAAATAGTTGTTTGCAATTTTTAATAGTTATCTAATTTATGTATTGTAAGAATTTATTATTATTATTCTTGTGGGCTTGTTTTTAAGATTCATAAATATTAATTTCTCTTAAAACATAGCTACTTTTAAATATAATACTACTGATAAATCACAGTTAGAATATTTACATTGATTATTAAACCTAAAACAGAAAAAATAAAATACATCTTATCTCTTGTAAAGAAAATAATTGTGTTAAACTTATATTTTATTCCTATGTTCTTTGTGAACTGTAAATGATTATTAAATTGCACTCTAAAACATGATTTTTAGTTACATTTCTATACTGCCTTGGTTTAAAGTTTATGATTCCCCTGACCACTGAAATTCTATAACTGTCTTAAAATTCTCTCTTACTTGAGGGGAAGTCATGATTTTTAAGCTGGATTGTCATTACCAAAAGTAGGGTTAAGGGAAATACTGTAGCAATTATTGGAATTGTTTTCACAAGTTTGAGAGTCTGCAAAACAAGAAAATATAAATTGTAATTATGTCTTAGGGTTAGTTTCTATTAATTATTTGCATATCAGTGTTAAATTGGTCAATAAAGTCTCACTCCTCTTCGTCTTGATAAGATCAGCCACATGGGAGGAGAATATGGATTGAGAAGGTGGGTGACTTAAGACAAAAATATGCTGGAACTTAGGGCAGGCCTGAGAAGATTGCTAAATTGGGGTGGAAATTATAATTATAGTAGCAGCAAGATAACATATCCCTATAAGATGGAGGATGATGACACTAATGATAGTAAGAGCTGAATGTGTGTAACGCTTGTGCTGTGACTGACACATTTCTAAGCACTTCATGTGAATTAACTCATTTTGTCTTTCTAACAATCTATGAGGTGGGTCCTATTAGTATCATTATTTTACAGAAGAGGAAATTGAGTATTATGACCTGACCAAAGTCTATTTGGTCATATTCAACTTTAAGTTCTTATGGTAGATATTTGTGGTCGCCATTAGTTAAAGGTGAAGGCAACGTGCTTATCCCTCACCATCTCACTGTCTGGAACTTTACTTTAGAAACAAGACTGATACTTGTATGCCACTGTTCATAGCAGAATTACTGACAACAGCCAAAAGGTAGAAACAACTCAAGTGTCCAACAACAGATGAATGGATGAACAAAATATGGTATAAAATGGAATGTTATTTAAGCTATAAAAAGGAATAAAATTCTGATTCATGCTACAATATGTATAAACCTTGAAAACGTTATGAGAAGTGAAATAAGCCAGCCACAGAAGGACAAATATTGCATATGAGGTGCCTAGAATAGGCAAATTCATAGAGATGGAAAATAGAATAGAGGTTACCAGGGAATGTGGGAAGAGGGGATGAGGAATTATTATTTAATGATTATAAGTTTCTGTTTGGGATAATGAAAAAGTTCAGGAAACAGATGGTAGTGATGGCTACAAAACATTGCAAATGTAATATAAAGTGGTGAATTTTATGTCATGTATATTTTACCACAATATTTTTTTTTTAAAAGCAAGTTTGAGGATGAATTCAACAGCCATCAAATATTTGTGTTGATGGTCTAGAGGGAGGGTTCCAAAAAGTTTATGGTCAGCATCAGGTATAGAAAATGCTGTACATTTGTGGCTGGACAGAGGACAATTTCAGATAAAACTTGGGAAAATTTCAAAAGACCACAAGCTCACTTGACTCTTCTATCTCATTCATATAAGTGTGGGGATGGCCTCTCTAGTGGTTTAACCCATTCACATATTTTGAATATTTCTGTGTCAGGCAGGTTCCTGACAAAAAAACTAGATGGCATAGTCAAATTTGGTAGTTTGAAAGAGTTTTAGAAAAGGACTATTTCTCATTATAAAAAGTAAGCAGTCAAATATAAAGTTTTAATAACCAAAGTTCATAGAATATATGTATCTCTCAATACATGTTTTATTCAATGTCTGTACATGAGAATTTTGCATTTATACCTGTCAAGCTCAATATAACATTAAAAAAGCATATAACGTGAAGGAAAAAGTTTCAAGTTATATTTCAAATATAGTTTCTAAAATTTTATAATCTTATGTAGATGTTGAAATGCACACTGAGTGTCAACAAACAGGATGTGTAGGACTTGAAGGTTAAATATGTTTTGAGTTTTGAGGAGACAATCAATTTTTTGACCTAACTGAATTATATATGAAAGTTGAAATAAAATTGTATTAGTCCATTTCTGTTGTTTATAACAAAATATCTGGAACTGGTTGATTTGTAAGAGAACAAAATTTATTGCTTACAGTTTCGAAAGCTGGGAAGTCCAAAGTTCGGGGAACACATCTGGCGAGGGTCTTTTTTGGTGGTGGCTTTACCGCAATGCAGGGTTCTCACATAGCAGAAAATGGCAGAGTAGGGGAGGGAGGGATGGAGGGAGGGAGGGAGGGAGGGGGAGAGAGAGAGAGAGAGAGAGAGATTCTCATGTGCTCTCCTTTTAAAGCGCTCAGAACCACACCCCTGACCATCACTACTAATTCATTCACTGTGGCATGGTCCTACAATCTAATCACCTCTTCAAGGTCCCACCTTTCAATTACTGTAATAGGATTTCCCACCCTGAACAGTCACAGTGGGAATTGAACTTCTAATATATGAACTTTGGGGGAAACAATTCAATCAATCCATAACACTGTTAATAAGTAAGACATTACTATTGATTCTGATATTTCACCTGGTTTTTCAGCAGTTTGGGGTTCTTACTACTATTGGGATTAAGAGAAGCATGTTTATCAAAGGAAGCAGGCATTTCTTTCTCCTGAAAGATTTTTTTTTTTCTTCTCCTGCTTTTGGAGGAATTAGGGGAGGTGGAAAATGCCATTCCACCTTGCTTCCTCTAGGCTCTATTACCTGGCTCTGATCATTCCTTTACAGAATCTCCTTTAAACACTGATGCTGTCAGCTTCTACTTGATAGAGATGTACTTCTCTGATGTTTGGTTTTGTAAGTGTTGTTTAGTATTTTTCTTATGTGTATGTGTTCTGCTTCCCCAACTAAGCTGTTGGATCCTAGAGGGGAATGTGTCTCTTACTTTGCATTCCCGTATAGTTTTGTAGGCAGTTGGTTCTCAGTAAGTGCTGCTGCACTAACCTCCGAGGTTCCAAATGCACAGAAAACACACACACACCTTCATTAATAGGTTCATTTTAGCCGAGAGAAAATGGAGCTACCAAATTTTTAAGCCGGGTTTCCAAGTGCTCCAAACTCTCGCATCTCAGATCCTGAGCCTTTGCCTAAACAGAGTTAGAGGAAAAGATTTGTTCACATTTGACACTGATCATTATTTTAGTTGGTTGCAGGACAGCTCATGGGCACC
Organism: Cynocephalus volans; assembly: GCF_027409185.1. Classification (NCBI taxonomy): domain Eukaryota; kingdom Metazoa; phylum Chordata; class Mammalia; order Dermoptera; family Cynocephalidae; genus Cynocephalus; species Cynocephalus volans. The sequence goes on along the minus strand of NC_084478.1, from coordinate 38,945,744 downwards.
ATGCTTGCCTTAGTGGTTGAGCACAGAGAAGACAAGTCAGGGAAATTCTGCAAATTTTGGGGGGCCCAATGCAAAGGAAATGTGGAAATTAAAGATACAGTTATGTTGTTCAATATCTTCTGTGAAATGTTCTACTTTCTGGGTAACTGGGTATGGGAGTGGATCAAATTCTATAGGTGTCAGAAAACTATGACCCGGGAGTCAAATTCAGCTTACAGCCTCCTTTTGTAGATAAAGACTTAATGGAACATATCCATGCCCATTCATTTACATATTTTCTATGGCTGTTTTGGAGCTACAATGCTTAGTTGAACAGTGGCGGCAGAGATCCAATAGCCCCGTAATGCCTAAAGTATTTACTATATGGCTTTTAACAGAAAGAAGTTTCCTGCCTCCTGCAATACTACTGACATGAATTTTTTGTAACAATCCTGACTTTTGAGTATTGCCTTGAAATGCATACATACCTTAACGTTAAAATGGTTGATTTCCATTACATTTGAAGTGAGAAAAACATTTTTGAGTTCATGATTCCCTTTGTGGTGTGACTTGAGGAACATTCTTTTCCCCAAGGAATGTCCCCTTTCCAGGGAGAATTCGAGGCATCTACCACTACAAACTTGCCCCATTTAGGTGAAATCTTTTAAAGTACAAATGTACTTGAGGGAAGATGCCCCTTAATCTATTATCAGTTCCTTTTTTCGTGTGAGTGTGTGTGTGTGAATTAATCTACTTCTTTTTCCTGCAAGATAAGAAGGAAGAATTACAAAGTAATCAAAAGAAGAGTTGAGGGTTGATTTCAAAATATGGAGGGAACAGTGAAGAAGGAATGATACTGATGTAACATATATTATTCCATTGGACCTCAGTACAATCTTGTGAAATTAGTAAAATATAATTGCCCCCAACCTTAAATAAAAGGAATATTAGTCTTAAAGAAGCTAAATGAATTGCTTATGGTTAAGCAGTTAATAAATAGCAGCAGTAGTCTTCTAATTCTCACTCTAAATTCTGAGGGTTTTATCCCGTTCTACTTCATTGCCTCTTCAACATCTTTGCCATTTCCCTAGAGGCTATCATGCTAAAAGTGTAATTTATTCTCTCCTAGAAATATAGCTGACTTCTAGAACTTAGAACCATTCCCATTAGGGTTGTTGCTGTAACTTGGTCCCACCTAAAATGCCCAAATTAAAAACGACTTTCCCAAATTTAAAGTTGTCTCTCAATTCCAGTATAACCCACTACTAAGGTGATAGCCAATAATAATCACTCTGTTTTATCAAAAATGAAATAGGACACTGTTCTATGTTAAATTACAGGTGTTAGAAATCCTGAATTTAAATCAGGCAAACCATCTTTTTCATGTAACTAAGTCTCACAATTAAGAATGTGTAATAATTAGTTTTAAATTGGGATAAATCATCAAAGAAAGTTAGGTATCCTGGGAGTAATTTACATGCGAACAGATGCCTATGGAAGTTAAATGGAGTGTGAAAATTTCACAGCATGCTGTAGTAGGGGAGATAAATTAATAAAATGATCACATCTCAAGTTAGGTCTGGTATGAAATAGAATTTTTTATATATTTTCAAAGATTCTTATTTTTCAGTAGTAAAAAGGAGAAAATTCAAATAGTTATTTCGATAAGTATGATCCTGAAGAATACCAACACAAATGTATCTAACCTCAGTAACAAAGACAATATACATACATAGGACAAAAATCAACAGCAAAAATTTTTGTATATCCCAAATTAATTACTGCATGTACATCATCAATAAGCTATTACAAAAATTGGAAGGATGCTCCACAGGACATTGAGCCTCCACTTTCAGGTAGGATCTCATACAGACACTTAAGCAGATGGTTGCTATGATGATAGCAAACATCAGAGCCTACCGAGCAGTTCTTTGACTTGACTAGGTCAATAAAATCAGTTTAAGCCCATTTCTCTGATCTGTTTTCAGAGAATTAGAGTCAGCTAGAAAAAGCTACCATCTTACACTGTCAGGTCAGACCTGGTATAGTGTCTCTAGTTTACTTTCTAATATATTGGAGTGATGTATAATCCTACACAATTGGTTACCTTTGAAATACCCTAATCAGGCATTCACACTTCAGGTGTAGTTAATTAGCATTTGAACAGCCTAATTACAGTATGCTTTCCTGTTTTGATTTCCTTGTCTCATATCAGAACAACACAAGAAGGTTTAATAATTTACATATTAGCTATTGGAAATTATTTTTCATAGGTGAAATAAATGGTATTTCAATATATAGATGCCGGTTAAAAAGAGTGAACAGTCACCTCTGGCCCTACATGAGCAGGTGAAACCCTCTGATGGCCATCTTCTCCTAGAGTTCCGTTTGGCCAAGCGTGCTGTCTTTAACAAACATTCTGTGGTCTTGTTCACAAGGTTAGCTGAACTTGGCCACTAGAATGTAGTTCATGTTCATCAAGTAAATCTTTCAGGCAGGCTTCTTGTCAGAGAGACTAAAAAGGCAAAGAGCTACAACTCTATGAATTTACAAGGACAGGCCATGTCTGTTTGTTACTAAATGTTTGCATGTTTGGCAGCATTTGGTTTGATATATAGAGGAGGAAAACTTCCCTTAATTGTCTTAGGTTCTACAGCTGGACTTGAGAATTAAACTGACATAAGACAAGTTAACAGGAGAAAAACATACAAATTTTATTTAATATTTTGCATGCACATAGGAGTCCTCCTAGGAAAAATGAAGAACCAAAGAAGTGGTTAGGACCACAGTTAGGATACTTAAAACCAAACAATAAAACAAAGAAACAATACATTTGTGGAGAAGTGACAAGACACTAGGGTTTGGGCCAGGGGTAGTAAATTATAGGTAAGTGACTAGGAAATATATGGAAGAAACTAAATGAAAGTTGAGAAATTTTTAGTAGGTCTGTTTGTACAGATCCATTTCAGCTTCACTACTCAGTCTCCAGTGATAAGGATGTGCTTCTCTTCCTGTTAGTGGCAAAGCATCTTTCCCATGGGAAATTTTATTACCTGCTTTTAGGCAGAAAGAGAGAGGTCAGAGAGCCCTTCCTACATCTGCTATTTCTCGAGTGCCTTCAGCTCAAGATAATCAATACGCCAGAGCAGCATATTTTGGGGCAGCATGTTCTGAACCCCTTCAGAGACTTTAATTGCAATATACCTCCTGGAAATGAGAATGCAGAGGAAGAAGGATTGACATAATCCTTGCATTTTAAATAGACTTTGTATTTTACACATCATGCACAGATTAATATAAACTTCGCCAAAAAATAACACACATGTAATAATAAGAATCTAAAAGAAAGTAAGATGAAATCATTTACTTAAAAATCTGGTGATATGTGGAGGATACTCATCACTGGAGAAAATACCTAACAATAAAAAACAAAAACAAACAAACAAAAAACCCAGTAAACTGATTTGAATCAGTTTGCAACAATGCCCCCAATTAATTCTGGTGTCTGTTTTTATAGCCTCTTAACTGGTGTCCTCACATCTGGCTTCTCCACATTTTAATCCAGAATATTCTAATTGATAATGATTCCTGAATGCCAACTTCTTTTCCTCAGATTCAAGGTCCTCATTGATTGGGGTAACACTATAATTTCCTAGGGCTGCCGTAACAAAATACTGCAAACTGGTTGGTTTAAAACAACAGAAATTTATTCTTTCATGGTTCTGGAGGTTAGAAGTCTGGAATCAAGGCATCAGCAGGGCCACGCTACCTCTGAATCCTGAGGGAAGTATCATTCTTTTTTTTTTTTTTTTAAAGAAGACCGGTAAGGGGATCTCAACCCTTGGCTTGGTGTTGTCAGCACCACGCTCAGCCAGTGAGCAAACCGGCCATCCCTATATAGGATCCGAACCCGTGGCCTTGGTGTTATCAGCACCGCACTCTACCCAGTGAGCCACGGGCTGGCCTGGGAAGTATCATTCTTTACCTTTTCTAGCTTCCAGTGTTTGCAGCAATCCTTGGCACTCCTTATCTGGTTGATGTATCACTCCAATCTCTTCTATCATCACATGACTGTCTTCCTTCTGTGTCTGTGTGTCTGTGACTTCACATAGTATTCTCCTCTGTGTGTGTGTGTGTGTGTGTGTGTGTGTGTGTGTGCGCGCGTGTGTTTGTGTCCAAATTTCCCTCTTCTTATGACACCAGTTTGATTAGGACCTACCGTAATGACCTCATTTTATCTTGATTACATCTGCAAAGACCCTACTTTCAAATAAGATCACATTCGCAGGTACAGGGAATAAAGACCTCAGCATATCTTTTTAAGGAACAAAACTCAACTCATAACAGTGACTACAGCATTTATTGTTCGACCTAGAGCAATTTTGAAAGTAAAAAGGTATAGTTTATTAGTAGGTATGCTGGAATAATAAACGTAAGCTGGCACTGTCCCAGGCAGACTGTGATGTATGCTCACCTTATCCATAATACAACCTGTGTGATTTCTTCAGCTTTTTTCCCCATGTTGGCCTACACATAATCTAACTTCCAGTCTAACTGTGCCCTAGTCCACAGGTTGGCAAACTTTCTCTGTAAAGGGCTAGATAGTAAATATTTTGAGCATCATGGGCCATAGGGATTCTGTCTTAACAACCCCTCTCTAGACAATATACGAACAAATAGGTGTGACTATGTTCCAATAAAATGTTATTTACAAAACCAGTCTCCAGGTGGATTTTGCCTGAGGGTCATAGCTTGGCAATGATTACCCCAGGCCATATAAGGGGAGGGAAAAGAGGATGTTCTATGAACTCCTGGGAGGATTCTGTATGTATTGACAAAATTAATCTTTTCTTTGTGTTATGGGCTGAATTGTGTCCCCCCACCTCAGGAGGTAACTGTATTTGGAGATGGGCTTTAAAGAGATAATTAAGGTAAAACGAGGTCACGTAGGTGGAGCCTAATCCAGTATGACTGATGTCCTAAGAAGAGAAGATTAGAACACAGACCAAGGAGTGAACATGTGAGGAAACAGCAAGAGGGCAGTCATCTGCAAGCCTCAGTGAGAGACCTCTAAAGAAACCAAATCTGCCATGATGTTGGATTTGTAGTCTTATTTGTAAAAGATAAATTTCTGTTGTTTAAGTCCCCCAGTTTGTGGTATTTTATGTCAGCGTTGGCAAACTAATAAACTTTATGATATAAGATGAATATATTTTCCACCTCTTAAGTTAACCCATTGATTTTGTTTGTGTGAGATAGAACTTTTAATTTTTATGGCACAAAACATATCCATCATTTCTGTATATTGTCTTATTGTTAGAAACTTTCTATATATACTATAGGATTACCACATACAATATAGGATTATGCTATGTTTCCTTCCGGTACTTTTATGCTCTTGTATTTTGTACTTTTAAATTCTGCAGTTAGACCCTATGTGAGGTACAACTCATGAAAGATATGAAGACAATGCATCTAACTCCATATTATTTTGACATCTTCAGTAATCTAAAACTATCAGAACATAATTCATGAAGAAGCAATACAAGCCAAACACCATGGAATAGGAGACTTCGTTACTTAAGTTTATATCTCTTCACTGCTTAGCACGGTGGGCTGAGATAGATAAATGATATCATGTTAAAGATATATCCATTACTTATCAAACCATCTTTCTTATGCACCTACTGTATAGTAGATGATATTCAAGGTGTTTGAGATTCTTCAGGGAACAAAACTATAAAATCCCTGCACTGTGGTACTTACATTCCAGTGGAGCATTGAAGTAGAGACTTACTATTTTCTCCATCCTAGGCAAAAATGAAGACTCTATTTCCCAATATTCCTGCAGGTAGGCATGGGCACTGGCTGAATTGTAGACAATGAAATGTGAGCAGAAGTAAAATGTGTCACTTGTAAACTTAGCACTTAAAAGATGAGGACCTACTCTATTTCTCTTTGCTCTTTGGAAGGCCAGATAGAGGGGATTCAGTGAGGGATTCCAAGGATGTCCTGGGGAAAAGCAGTCTTATAAGGGGAAGGTGCCTGCATACTTGCTGAGCACTTGGAGGTGGAAAGTAAAAATAAATATATAAAAATCAATGGCCTTTATAAAATGTATAAAGACAACAATCAATTAAAAAATGCAGTGGTAGAAATGATCTCATTTACAGTAGTGTCAAAAAAGAAAAATGACCAAGGAATAAACCTAATAAAAAATGTTCAAGACCAATATGGAAAAAAACCAAAAAAACCGAAAAACAAAAAACCCTTAAAGCACATTTGAAGGACAAAAAGAGTAATGAGCAAATAGAAAGGCTTACCATTTCCTGCATTAAAAAAAAAAAAAAAAAATCCTCAGACAATATCAATCTTTTTCAAAGATATGTGCACATGTTAGGGTGGCCAATTTGCCCTGATTTGCTCAGGAATTTTCTGGTATTAGCACTGAAAGTCCCACATTTTGGAAAACTCATTCGTTCCAGTCAAACTGGGAAGATTAGTCTATGTAGCACAACAGTATTTATTGTAGCACTCTTTGTAAGAGATAAACTACCCAAAAGACCACCAAAAATGCACCTCCTCCTCTCTGCACTTTAGAGGTGTCAGACCTGTATTGAAGTCTGAAGGCACTCCCTGCTTTCTCGTGCTCCATTACACTTTGTCCTTCACAGGTGGCTCTCTATTAGACTTTATACACTTCAAATTCTATCTTGATGTATGCTTCTTGGAGGACCTAGGTTCACTCACCCTGTGGAAATATGAGTATCTTCAACTGTGCTTCAGGAGGAAATAGCCATTGGATAAAAATTATCCTAATTCTTCTATGAAATCCAATGTTTTACATGTTCTCTTTCTTTTACATTTGTTTAGTAAATTATATTTTCTTAGAAAATTTTCTATTTCATCCCAAATTTTAAATTTATGTGTAGTCTAACAAAATAGACTTTTATGATTCTTTTACTTTTCTTGCTTATTTCTTATTTTTCTTATTATGCTTGCCCCCTTTTCTTGATTTGGCTATCTCAAAGGTTATCAATTTTGTTATTATTAATAAAGAGATAATTTTGAATTATTAATGCTATCAACATCTGCTTTTATCCTTTTTTTCTTATTATCCTTGTTATTTTTCCTTTTTGTTGGAATTCTTTTCCCATATTTTAAGTAAAATAAATCAAATATTTAAATTATTTGTTTGTATTATTTCCAATATACCCCATAAGCCTTGATACATAATTTGTAATCATTATTTTCTAAATTCTGGAATTTTGGTTAGCATTTTATTTTTGACTCAGCTGGTGTATGAAAGCATTTAAAAACTTTTAGAATGTAAGGACTTTTTCTTTCTTCGTTTTGTTATTAATGTATAGGTGTGTTCTCCTTGGAAAATGTTATATTATTTTTACTATTTCTACATTTTGCAGTTTGTTGAGGTTTACTGTGTGACTAACATATTGTTGAATTTTAAGAATGTTTTAAGATTTTTAAGAAAAGATATTTGAAAAGCATTTTTTATGCAGTATTTGGTTTACTTTATATATTTAAAAATATTCTATTTTGATATGCTATATCCTTAGAGATTTTTTTGGCCCACTTGATGTATTATGGCTCAGGAGATGTAAAATAATACTCCCCATTGCCACGGTTATTCTGTCTCCTTATTCTTTTATAATTTGAAGTATTTGATTTATGAATGTTGGTGCTATGTTATCTGGTGAATAGATATTCAGAAATATTACATCTTCATTTTGAATTTTAACATTTAATTTTATAAAGTGTTTTTTTTGTTTCCTTTAAAACTTATGACCTGAATTTCACTTAAACAAATATTAAGATTAGTATTCTGATTCCTTTTTTGTTTGCATTTATTTATGTAAATTTGTAACCCATTTATTAGTTGAATAATTTTGTAAAGCCTCAGTTGAACAGAATGATTATACACAATTATTGGTTTATGATGCGTTACAACACTGACTAATGCTTTACCTTCATTTCTTCATTTGTGTATTGTTCATTTATTTATTACACAGTTAACATCCAGCAACCTACCATCCAACCCAAGGAGGAGATATTTAAAATTAACTTACTACTTATATGCTCCTTTACCCCCTGTACCTTCAAGTATCCACTATCTTAAATTTGGTGTTTATCATACTCTTGCTTTAAACACAATCATTTAAATATACATTATTTAGTTTTGATTATTTTCAAACTTTATAAAAGGGCGTCATGCTATCTGAGGTTGTGGTTACAGGGAACTATGAACACACTGTGAGCAATTACTGTAACAATCTTCCATAGGAAGCTCAAATGGAATATGAACATAAGCTTCACTGAGGGTTGTTGTTAGAATAATAGATTTGGAGGCAGCCTGGAATATTCCAGCTTTTTCATCTTATGGGATGCAGAGATTCACTCAGGTAATACTTGTTAATAGAATTTTATTATAAATATTTGGGGCGAAGAAGTAGCAGCAACATCTGTTTAGCTGCACTGGTAAATAATTGAAAGACAATTCTGGATAAGACAAATTGATAGCGATTGGATTACATTATTGTTCCTTCTCTAGTTCTTTAATACTACTATGATTCAGCTATTGTTTCCTTATCATTATCAATCAACTGGTAATAGTTTAGAGTGATATTTTGATGAACTCCACTATTTACCAAGTATAGTGGAGACATATACTGGTTGGAGACTTTGTGCCTTGTCACCTTTGGCTATGGGTAAATTTATAAGTGATTATTACTGTGTCAGATCCTTATCACTAGTTCAATCAGCTCAGGTCAGCCTAGAGGGCCATTTGAATTGATATGTGTGGTGGAATGGCATTTGGAGTCGTTAACCAATATTAAATTCCTTCCCCGCCTCCCTCCACTCTTCCACCTTCTTCGCCTCCCATTGAGTCTGGTGAGTTTAGGGAGGTAATTAATTATTTATCTCAGAGAAGGGAGGACATAAAGGTCTCAAAATCAACAGAAGAACCAGTTGATTTTCTAAAAGGATTTTTTAAAACTTATTAACAGACATGGGGTTTTAAAGGCACAGACTCTTGATTTTCAAGGTCTGAGTTTTCTGAGACAGAAAAAGAGAGGATTTTGTTGTTGGTACACTCCACTTTGTTTTTAGATCCAGAAGCTTGACATCAGATAACAAAGCCAAGGACTTAAATAAATAAGTACTTGAATTTATTTTAGCCAAAAATGAATAAGAATAAAGATAAAGAGCTAGGCTACTTCATCCTCAGAAGGAAGGCTGTAATCCAAGTGGGGGCGGAGGAAGGTGAGGGTATAAATGTTTTGAGGAAAAGATTAGTAGTGCCTCAGGCGAGGGGTCCCCTCACATAGCAAGAGGCAGAGCTGGCATTTTCAGACCATCTATCCTACCCGTGAAGGACTGCCTTCTGCCAGGATAGGCAAGAGGCAGGTCCCCATTCAAAGGAACATCTCCATTGAGATGCTCCAATTTCTGTTCTCTCAGTTGTAACTCATCAAGACCCCCTTTTCATTATCACACACCTGTAGCACTTAATCCAACATTTGGTTAGACCCAGGAGATCATCCTTCCTTTTTAATGGCCCAGGAACATTTTAGCATGGGGCTTGGAACATCCAGATGAGGCCTTCTCCCACCTGTATTGGGAGGGAAACAAGGCTACTTTTCTGAGATGAAGAGGAGAATGGTGGAACTCTATAATAAATGACAATAGTAGTGGATCGGTATGGTATCAGCTGCAGGATATTGCAGATGACTCTCCAGTAACCAGAACTACCCCATGTCACCCTTGGTGCAATACTTAAGCCTCTAGGTCTTGTGTTTCCCCAAATATAATGTAGAATGTATAATGTACATAATTGCGCTTACCTCCTATTTTTGATTATATTTGAATACATAGAACTGGTTCAGGCACAAGGAAAGGATTTTAACAGTAAGCTATTTTACATTCACTGACTCTTTTTTCCTGCTTGTGTCTAACTCACTAGAGGCACTTTACTTCACGTAAAAAAAACCAAAAACAAAAAACTAAATACCTCTTAGAATTTGTACATTGCTTTGCAATTAGATAATTTTTAACTGTTCAAGTCACAAAATTTGGCACTGACTGGTTTTGTATGAGGACCTTGCTGGGAAAGCACACTCTCCAACTGTTGTATACATTTTCCTAGTGAATTTCCCTCCCCCAACATAGAATTTATACAGAATTGTTCAATATATAAAATCCGAAATACCAATAAAACTCTCATAAATATTTTCATAGAGATATAAAACACATACCTATGTAGTAAATTATAAAACATAAAAAGTCTCCATATTTGGGAGAATTGGTAGCAACAACAAAAAAAAATTCACTTTCCCATGAATTCTATTAATAGAGCAGAAAATATTCCACACCCCACAAAACCCATCGATTGTTTGCTCTTATATACTCACTGAAATAGGCTGTTAAATTGTGCACAATATAAACAATTCATAGTCTTTCTTCAGCTTCCCACACACTGGAAGTTTAATTTAAAAGGGGAATGTTTTAAAAAAGCCTTAAATAAGATGTATTACTAATCCATGTAATAAAATAAGGATATTTTAATGCTATAGTACATTTTTAATTATCACCAAAAATTACTTTAAAATACAAAACTGACAAAAGTATTGTATTGTGCCATAGGCATAACTAGGTTCAGTTGATCAGTTGAATTTCTTTTTCTTAGACTACCTAAATAGCTTATAATTCTTAAATGTCCAATCAAATTCTGCTGGTGAGGGGTGGGTAATGAGTGGTTATAATGCAAGTGAATATTGATAGCATGTGATTGTAGAGAAGACCTAACAGATCATAGAGCCCTATATGACTGTTCATTCTGATGACCCCATGGAGAGGAAGACAAATGATTTTAGGGCCAATAGAGAAATGGAAACCAAACTGAGGAAGAATGGTAAAGAGGTAAATTGAAAGGGACATAAAAGAAAGGGCAAGATTTATGCCAACAGGGAAAGAAATAATATGAGAAGGTGAAGGCTAGTTGGCTGGCTGGACAACTGATGAGAGAAGGGGAATAAATGAACACAAAATTACGATATCAATACTTCTTTTCATTGATACAATGTGTTGTCATTATCACAATAATTCTTTAAAACAAATCCAAGAATTCTAATTGTTCAATTTTGTAGTTGAGGTAACTGAGCTTATAGATAAGTCATGTGATGCAAGCAAGCATACATGATGCTGGAGTTGAGACTAAAGGTGGGAGCAATAGAATCTTAAATTAGTACTGTGGAAAGAAGGGGCTCCCCCCTTACAAATTGCAGTATAAACCGTCTTGTTAATGGCATTCAAAATATTTGCTATGAAACCGAAAGGTAAAACCTGTGCATTTGCAAACATTAAGAGAGATAAAGTGATATCTGCACATCTTGAAGAAGTTTAGAATAACAAGAAAAATGCCATAAGAGTATGGTATTTCCAAGACCTTATTTTGCTACAATGGGGAAAATTGCTGAACTTGACAAGTTCTGAAGATCAGTGTAATTTTCTTTGAATATTCCAAGCTACAACATGCAGATTTTGGTTCTAAGATTGCGTATGCAAGAAAAGATTGTGGGTGCCTCTTTGTCTCCATTTTCATTGAAGAGGCATAGTGTTCTATGTGCACCAATCCAACTCCATATGCTATACAGCTTGTGTGTGGAGATGTCTGGCATTTTAAAGTTCCCTGAGCTAAGAGAGAAAGGAAGGCAGGAAAGAAAGACCACAGTAGCCCCGTGATCCAACAGAGGGAGGGAAGATTCCTAGGGCTACAAATTGGAGTTGAGGTGAGAGGGGGAGGAGGAGGGAGGTTGAAGGATAATAGGAAGGGGACAAATGGTTCAAAAGTAATTTCTGGTAATGGGTATGACCCCAATATGAATCTGGCCCCACATCATGGGCAGGAGGGGGGACAATCGGCTTTGTATTTCGTGAACATGCAAAATAAATAAGTAATTAATTAATTTAAAAAAATGGAAGAAAAGTAAATAGAAACACAATTTTCACATGTGACAGAATTTAAAAACGATTTGAGTCATATCTGTGAATACATATGTATACGTGTATCAGATTTTTGCTTAAAAAACACAATTTTAATTTATGTGGAAAAACACTTTTATACAATGTTAAAAGTTAAGTTTATAACTCATTTTGGAAAAGACCAATCAATGGAATCCATGGCTCAGCATTTATTAAAAGGTAAGCTCCTGAGGGGAAAAAAACATTTCCCTGAGGCATCAGGAAGTTAGATGTTTCTGATGAAAAGCATTAAGTTGACCATGAAGCTGTAGAAAAAAAAGAAGAGGAATATTTCAGATCAAACAATATGACATTTTTGTTGTTGTTGTTGTTTTTGTGACCGGTAAGGGGATCATAACCCTTGGCTTGGTGTCGTCCACACTGTGCTCAGCCAGTGAGTGCACCGGCCATCCCTACATAGGATCCGAACCCGTGGCCTTGGCGCTCCCAGCGCCTCTGGCTCCCAGCGCTGCACTGTCCCGAGTGAGCCACCGGGCCGGCCCAACATAACATTTTTTGACCTACCAAATAATGCTGTTGAAAACGATTCATTTGGTCAAATTCATTCCTATCAGGCACAAATTAATATAGCACTACTAATTTGGAGCTGAATTCAGGAGATAAAAGTACTATATACATAACTATTTCCAGTTTAGTTATATTAAAATTCTTTGATATTGCAAGAATAAGGGTTCATGACATAATGTATAGTATGTATATAGAGAAGAATACCTAAATATTTGATAAACATACTCTCCTTGGAATACATTTGGATCATCCATTTGAACCAATTTTCTGCTTTTATAGAGAACGTTAAAGAGGAGGATATCTAGAGTTTTAAAATACTTCTTAACATTTTTTTTCCCAGTACAACAACTATGTGACCAGATTAGCTGGGCTTTGAGGGGCACAGTGATGACCAAGAAAAGATTCTTGCTTTTGAAATCTTTTTTTGCTTTCATTATCTGGCATCAGGATTCTCCTCAAGTATTGTCCAAGAGAAGGGAAAGAGGACAAAGTAAATAAACCTCTAGCCAAATCCATTCTCTCTCTCTCTCTCTCTCCTTCCCTCACCCTCTCTCCTCCTGTCCTCTATTTCCTCTCTCTATTTCTTTCATTGAAAACTTTAAGGAAAAAAGACAGACATTTCTGTAAAAGAAAATCATCTACATTTTTTGGTTCAACTACTTACTAAGAATGACTCTAAAATATTTAATTTCTCTGATCCTCAATAACTTTTGTCATATGGAGATATTAACAGCACCTATGTCTTAGGACTTTTGTGATGATTGAATGAAATAATGTGAGTAAAGTGCTTCCCACAGTGCCTGTGGCATAGTAAACCCAGAGTAAAGCTCCACCATTCTTATTGGGGAAAGGCTGTTGTCAATCACCCAAATTGTATTAATTTGGGGATTTAATTGATCTGCCCTGATTATGAGCTTCAGAGCATTCCCTGCAAAAAAAATGTTTTATTCTGTTTTTCTGCTACATAAAAGTAGGAGGAAATGAAAGTTGCACTTGGAATTAAAGTCAGGTGAAAATGTATTCGTTGAGTGATCCCACAGTGAAATGGCCTCAGACACAAAGAAGTCAATGTCAGAGGCCAGTTCTGCCTGGGACCACGCAAAAAACCTAGTTTAATCCATTGTGGGTTCAGGAGGATCTACTCTTGTGTAAGTGTCCACAAGAGGGATTTTACAATGCTAATGACTGTGTTCTACCACTGACAGGAACCTAGGAATAGGGCCTCAGATATTTTCCACAATGGTATAGCATTGCAGTAGATCCTTAAATATCCAGGGGAGAACTTGGGGTCAACTTATTTCTAATAAAATCTAATTAACCCAGCCCAAGAAGTGTGGCACATTTTGGGCTAGATTTAAATAGATTCTGAAATGAATACTCAGGAAAAACCTAATTGCCACTTTAAACTTAGATTTGTGTTGGATTTTGGTAAATTTTGGCTCACAGTGATGCAGGATGCATTAAGTCAAGACACTGTACTTTAGAATTTATATTTAATTTATCTTTTTTAAAGAGTAAAAGTGCCTTTAGTTACAGGACTCTAATGGTCTTTAAAAAAATAGAACCAACTTGCTATATTATTCACCTATCTGAGGGCTCTGATTTCTATTTGAATTTAATTCCAAGTTGTCTAAACATCAGCAGCTTAACCCTAGAGCTTAATCCCACCGCTTTCTGAAATTCTTGTTGCTGAGGTCAAAATAACTTAGAAAGAAAAGTAGCTTTTATGAAAAGCCTAATATAAAAGACCAACATTATCTTTATCCTTTAAGTAAGACTCTATTTATCTGAAGACCCACATTGTCAAATCGCTAGGAAAAGATATTGAAGAAACTTGCCTGAATTTGATTTTGTTTTATTTGCATTTCTGCCTTCACCCCCAGCCCCAGACCTAATTAAATTCATCTTTCTATATTGATACATGAGAAGGATATGGTACTGTATACATATTTCTCAACTGATCTTTTCCTGTACACATTTTCTTTTCCTAATTTCCAATAATTTCCCCCCCCACATTTAAAACAAGGTTTCATAGACAACTAAAAAGTCAGTTGCTATCTTTAGAGATGCTCTCATGCAGCTTTTCTTTTTGGTTCACGTGAAAATACAAATGAGCAACTATGATTGTGTGATAACCACTATAAAGAAAATAATCTATTAATTCTCCTGGGTTTTAGGAAACATTTTCACTGTATGTTATGGGTGTATGGATGTGGAGGTGGGGAACTTCATAGGGAAAACACTCAAATAGATAAAAATAACCTCAGTGTGAAATTATAATATACATTGGAGCTCAGATTTTCAATGTGTTTGTGTGGTCTAGGGAATTGATGATAAACAGAAAGATATTATACCAACCCAATTGAGAGCAAAACCACTGTCTTCTAGAACTTTATTTCATGATTGAATTAAAGTATGCAAATGGATGTTTATGATTGAATAAATACTACTTAATGATTATTATGCTAATTTCATGCTCATATAATATACTTTATTTAATAAATTTGTAAAATGTTCCATTCAAATTTGTATTAGCATAGTAGATTGATATTTATTCCAAAAAATTTTATTTTAGCCTTAAGATATGTAAGTTTTTCTTCCATTTAATATTAAATCTAAGGTCTTGGTGTCAATAAAGTGGTTTTAATGCTTGAAAACTCCTTGTCTTTTTGTCCCTTCTCTTTTGTATTAATTCCAATTTTTAACTGAGCATTTAGGGACACTAATAATGTTGATATTGATCAAGATTATATATTTTTTGCATGTTCTAATTTTTTGTTGCAACTAGTACAAGATTAGAGATGCCTCCAAAGGTGGGAGTCTATGATTAAGGAATCAAATGATTTGATTCATTTTTATATTTGCCTGCACATTTTTAGAAGTAACCTCCTCCTCCTCCTCCTCCTCTTCCTCTTCCTCCTCCTCCTCCACTTCCTCCTCCTCCTCCTCCTTCTTCTTCTTCTTTTGGAAAAATGTAGTTTGCTTTTCACTTGTCTAATAATAACTTAGGAGCTTTGTCTTTCTTCTCAGTGCTTAACTATGGTGTCAAGCTAATCTAAGCTTCACATAAGTCTCAGTATTCAATACTTTGCATTTTATTTCATTGTCCTTACTGGTTGTAGCTCACCAATTTCTCGAAAATAGTTTAACAGCATTTTTCTGATCTTCTCAAAACTAAGACCTCATTTACTCGTTGCTTCATTGTGATTTCTCCTCCCTCAGAAATAACCCCTTAACTATTATTATCATGTCCCAGCAGAAATCAGGGCTTAAACAGGGAAAGCTTACATAGAATCTCAGATCTCAATGCTTATCTCTGTCCCGGAACATGCATTTCATTTGATGTTAGAAGAAGTTAGGTGCTTTCACCAACTTAAGGTGTGAAGGATATTTCAAACCCTTATTTTCCAATAAAATAATGCTATCAAAATCTGTTTGCCAATGTAGTGTTCTGTGTGTGGCTTCCAACGGACAATCGATGGGTTATTCGCTCCCAGCCCCCATGTTATTTGCTGGCTACCTGGGATAGTTAAATTGGATAGTGCTAAGATAGCAGCAAAGGCACCTGATTAATCTGTTTATTCTTAACAAGCTGTTTGAGTACCTAAGAAATGATTTCACTCAGATTCTCCCACCTCACTTCAAATTGCCTTTTCAATAAATATTGATGTCACTCTGTTGTCTTAGTATCCCAATATGTACCTATTAACTCAAAACTCATAGAACAGTGGCTCTCAGAGCGTGCTCTCTGGGTCAGTAGCATCAGCATCATCTGTGAACTCACTAGAAATGTAAATTCTAAGGTTCCACCTCTGACTTCCTGAATCAGAAACACTGGGAGTGTTCTATGTTTGATAATCACTGTCAGATCTTATGCTTCTTATTATCCATATTATATAGTGTGGCATCCATAGAGACTAGGAACTCAATATTTCATATGAGAAATTGCAATAAAGAATTCATTTCTTATATTCATTCCCTTTATCATGAGACTTTGCAGTTACTTTTACTAAAGAGGCATAGTCTATTTTCTCACCCCCTGAATCTGTACTGGTTTTATGACTTGCTTTGGCCCATGGTATATTGTGAAAGTGATTCTGTCCCAGTCCTACACTTAGGCCTCAAGAGCCCTTGCTTTCTTTTGTAACTTCACCATTGACATAAGAATACACCTGGATTAACTTTCTGGAGAGACACATAGAGCTGAGCTGTGTTGCTCCAATCATTTAAGCTGAAAGCTGCTTATATCAACCAACAGTCAGCTTATTCTCTGACAAGGTCAAAATAAATGAATCTTTGGACTTTTTTGCCCTATGAGGACAAGGTTAGCACGTAACTCCATACATGTGAACAATAAACACCTACTGTTGTAGGCCACTTTTTTTTTTTTTTTTTTGTGGTGTTTGTTATGAAGTGTTATTGTGGCAAGAGCTAACTGCTATGTACCCTGAACTAAGAACCCTAAACTTCTTCCCTATCTGGCTTAGTCTTCCCCAAAGTTAGTCCCAACATCAGCTTCTTATCGCCGTGAACTGACAAGGTCTGGCAAAATCTTGCATGCTGGATTTACAGGTAATTTTTGCAATACACTTCCAGGAGCGCCCTGGACAAAATTCTTCTTTTTCAGAATGAGGTTGATATCAGCTAATTGCTGTCCTAGAGAATGGGCTGTTTTAAACTCATGAAAGATATGAAGACAATGCATCTAACTCAATATTGTTTTGATGTCCTCAGTAATCTAAAAATATCAGAACATAATTCATGAAGAAGCAATACAAGCCAATACCATGGAATAGGAGACTTCCTTACTCAAGTTTATATCAAGCAAAATGTCCACATTGTCAAGATTCCCTGGCCTATCTTTTTCTTGAGAGGCAAATTGGGATTTGGGTGTAACTCTTTAGCTAACTTTAAAGATAAGTGATAATTTTTAAGTTCGGTCATCTGTGACTTAGCTTTCTTCCATTTGGCTTTTATTTCTTGGTCTTCCTATAGTCAAAGCTGCTGAATTGAAATCTATCTTCTTTCTGAGTAATACTTTTCGAATTATAACAATAACGTATCTTGAATAGTACCTTATGAAGCAGACAGAAATACATTTTATCCAGATTTCACCTCACATTCAGAGAGACATCTATTTTCTAATTAAACTCTACATTTATCTTTTCTAAGATTGACAGAGCTCGTCATTACAGATTGAATATTTATTAGGAAATTGTATCAATTTCTAGTTTTTAGAGCAGCAAGCACAGGGCACTGCACAGAAGTATGTTTTAATTATAATTTAAATCCCATTGTTCTTTTACTTACATTTGAATTACTTGCTAAATGTTATGCTAATTGCCTTAAATAGTTCTGGAATTTAAAGGTACAGAACTTTCTTCTAGGGTGCAGAGGGAACCCTACGAAAATCAAGTTCATTGTAAGGCAATAGTTCTTAGCCTTTGTAGGTGTATAGCAATCTCCCAGAGAGCTAAAAGTTCAGGTTCCTGGACCTCACTTACAGAAATTCAGTGTTGAAGGTTTGGGGCTAGGTGCAGAAATCTGCATTTGCAACCACTGACCTAGGTATGTGTTACATAGTAAAGTTTTAAAAAAGTTATTCATAGGGTTCTGATATAGCTGTTCCAGGATCCACACTTTTGAAAATACTAGTTTGTGGCAAGCAGCTATTCAGAATTATATTTTATAACAGAATAACCATATGCTTTACAAAAAAACTAAACAAATCATTTTCTTAACAATATGGTGTAGTACCTTACATAACGAAGTTTAAATAATATAAAGGAGATCATCAACAATTTTAGGAAGCTCAAGTCTATTCTGGGATACACTGAGATGGCTGGGAAGGTAGCACAATTCATGATATACTTATAATTGTATGTCTCTCAGAGCACATATGCCCATTGAGCTAACATATGTAAAACCATTTTCTAGTTTTAAAGTACCTTACAAATTTAAGCAATATTCTTTTGAGCATACAGTAATTTATTTATCATTAAAATTTTGATCTGTGGGTGCCATTGATGTGGGCAGGGCACAGGTGATGCTGATGCAAGTAAGAATTAAATGACAGTAATTTCAGAGAAATATAACAGAATGCCTTTATAAGTTATGTGTCAGGATGGACCCAAGATAGTTGTGAAATGATGAATAGCCTGAGGCATTTACTTTCAAAAGATCCTGAGAGTGCTATACCAAATATTGCTGAGAATCTTTGATACCCAGCAATCTGTTGGGTGACCAGGACTGAACTGTCTGGGAAGAACCTCAAGAGGAAAGGTTATAACACATGAAAAGAAAGTCTACAGACACCAATTTCATATTAGGTGGCTATTATAAGCTGAGTTTGAGATGAGGCACATGAGAATGTTTTGAGCACTTTGTAGTGCTACAAAAAATCAGGAATAACTATAGTTATGAATTATCACATACAGACTTAACCTAAGGTTTGGACTTACTTGCCTTTGTAACCTTAGATGATGTTCAGCTGAGCCAACCTATCATTGATTACTGTGGCTTTCTGGAAAATTTGCCCCTTCAGAAAGATTTCTTTTATTTATGGGGATGTACCATTGTGCTGTACTGAGACTGATTTTCAGTATACCCTTAAAGTGTTCCTGAATATCCGAAAGATGTCAAGTCTTAGGGTAACAGGGATAAGGAAGTAATTATCTATCTGTGGTCATAGCTCAGATTTTTTCTTGGGCTCAGCCCCTTTTAATATGGGTAGAATAGAGTACTAGGTGAAATCAAACAAATACACCAAATGTCTTGAAGTGCTTTCAAAAAAATTTTTTTTTATAGTTCTCCAGTTCTACCAGCCAGGATGCACATTTTAAAAAATCTGAAATATGAGGATTTTAACATTTCCCTTTCTTGCATTGATGCTTAATCTCACCAGAGTGTTAGATGAACCTTTGAAGTAACTATAACAAAGAAAGGAAGCCTCACTGTATAGTTTTGGGAAGATGTTCTTAAAACAGATTCTCCTATTTGTTAGACTATAGCCAAAATATAAATGATTTAAATCTTATCATTAAGGTAATTGTAATAAAACAAAGAAAATTTTGCCAATGCAAAAGGGAAGGCTACAAAAATATGTTGGATATACTGGATTATCCAGCATCTCTTTTTCATCTTCGACTCATGGTATAAATAGGAACAATGTGCGTTTCGTATAAGTATATGACATAGGCTTAAATTATGTCACTGTTTAGTAGAGGGAAACTAGCCCCAAATTTTGCTCCCTCAATTTTCCTATAATTTTCATTCACTCAACAGGTATCCATGTAGTTTATACACTCTGTCAAGCACTAGTTTAGGTGCTAGGGATAAAGCTGACACTAGCAGATGGTAATTATATGACAAACACTAGCAGGTGGCAATTATTGCACATCAATACATTATTTTGCATCTGATGGTAAATTATGATGGTAGAGGTGAAGACAAGCACTGGCAACACCAGAATTTTTGGTACAATTGTGTGGTACCCAAGATTGAGAGCCAGAATTGTAGCAGAAGTATACTAGTTCACACTGACTCTGGGCTTGGTCATGCAGCTTGCTGTGTTCAACAAGACATTAGTAAACAGGACACAAGCAGAGGTTTAAAAGGTACTTGCTCATTGAAGCTTGTCATCTCATGCTGCCCCTTGAAACTCCAAATCTATCATGTGAAGAAGCCTAGATTAGTCTGTTGGAAGATGAGACACTACACAGAGGAGCCTATTGCAGAGATGAGCCATAGAAACTAAGGTGCACTAAATGAACTAGCCTGACCACCAACAGTAAGGCCATGCTAGACTATCCAGTTTCAACAGAGCCCATAGCTAATTGCATAGATGAGTCAAGACAGCCAGGACCAGAACTGCCCAGCAGACCCATAGCTTTGTGAGAAACAAAAAATGCTTATTGTTTTAAGCCACTAAGTTTTTGTTTGTTATACATCAAAATCTAACTGATACAGGATATCCACAGGCATAAGAATGAAGTGGGACCCCTAATTCACACTATATGCAAAAATAAACTCAAAATGGATCAAAGACCTAAATTTACAAGCTAAAACTGTAAAACTCTTAGAAGAGAAAAATAGGTATAAATATTTGTGACCTTGTGACTTGAGGCAATGGTTCCTTAGATATGACATCAAGAGCACAAGCAACAAAAGAAAAAATAAATAAACTGGGTATAACTAATATAAAGAGGTATGATTCTTTGGGGGCCCATACTGTGCAATCTGGTTCAGCCACTTTCTGGTTCCATGACATTGGGCAAGTCACTTAAGCTTCTTATAAAGATTAATGATTATATTTTAAATTCTCAATATGTATTTATATTTATACATTGCCTTTAAGAAAGCCACTTGTTTTTCTTTCATAGCTTGTGCTCAGTCCACATTCTCCATTAGTTGCATAGATTTACCAGTACTTGCGTATTATCTTCAGAACTGAAAGAGTCAAGGCTACTCTATTTATAGTTACTGTAATATTATAATAATTATGTTTATAGTTATAATTTTTAATTATTTATAGTTTTCAATGGCTATGCCAGGATACTTAAGAGTATGATTGATGTCTGAGGATAAATCTGTGAGTTGATAGCACTGATCACGTTCATACAAAAAGCCCATAGGTTTGTAAATATGTGAATATCACAAAATAAGAACTATTGATTTCCTTTTGGCATCTTACTTACCTTTGATAATAAATTTGTGAAACAGGATCATAAAATTAATATCAATTTCTTTATAAATAGCAGCAAATCTATTCAATTCATTAGCATGAGAGGAAACTAAGACCTACATTTTTAAGACAGTGCTTACTATGTTAGAGTGAATAAAAAGGTGATGACGTTTAAATGAATTGACTACAAAGGCAGTTGAAGTAAAGAGGAGCTAGTTATCTCTGATATCTTCAACAGAAACAAAGCAGTCAGAAAAAATTCTTACCCACAGATTAAATTATAGCATTTGGATATTGGAAACAGATGCTTTCAGAAGTAGACCGTATATAGAGGCTGGTAACTCAAGGAACTCCATTTACCATACGGAGTGGGGATATTGAGTGACTTATTACATTTTTGTGTCCTTACGCTTTTGATTGAGCAAATTATTCATGCAAATTAGACTTATGGTGAGGGTTTGAGAAAAAGCTGTGGGTCAATAAATTTTCTTGCCTTAAAGTTCAGGTCATTTTCATTTGGATGGAATTACACATAATACCTTGGATATACACTGTCTCAAGTAGAGATAGTATGAGAATAGTTGCTAATTTAATTGGACATTAGACATGTTACTGTGTCCATGCTCTGTTACTTTCCCTTCAAACAGTTAGGCCAGCAGGTGATAACAATGGTTGGAGCAAAAAGAGTCTTCAGTGAACTGCAGATATGAGGGGAAAATTGGTCTAATTCTAAATTAAAATAGGTAATAGCTTACCAACAAGAGATACTTAAACATTTTTTAGTAATTCACAGTTTAAAAATTCTTATTTGTCTTAGTCCATTTCTGTTGCTTATAACAAAATATCTGGAACTGGGTAATTTGTAAGAAAACAAAATTTATTGCTTACAGTTTCAGAGGCTGGGAAGTCCAAAGTCTAGGGAACACATCTGGTGAGAGTCTTGGTGGTGGTGACAGCAATGCAGGGGGTCTCACATGGCAGAATGGCAGAGCAGAGAGAACTTCTCATGTGCTCTTCTTTAAAGCTCTTAGAACTATGTCCACGGCCATCATTAAACCATCAACTTAATCACCTCTTCGAGGCCTCACCTTTCAATTATCATAATAGGATTTCCCGCC
This sequence comes from Cynocephalus volans, assembly GCF_027409185.1. NCBI lineage: Eukaryota > Metazoa > Chordata > Mammalia > Dermoptera > Cynocephalidae > Cynocephalus > Cynocephalus volans. The sequence continues at coordinate 38,923,397 of NC_084478.1, read as the reverse complement.
CTCAACAGTTACAATGGGGATTATATTCAATGAGTTTTTGGTGGGGGGATTCAATCTACGTCTTTCCACCCCCAAACACCAAAACTCATGTCCTTCTCACATATAAATACATTCACTTCATCCCCAAAGTTTTAACCTGTTTCAACTCAAAAGTCCAAAGCCCACTCTGTGAAATCAAAACAAGTTATTTACTTTCAAGATACAATGGTGGGACAAACACAGGGTACATATTCCCTTTCAAAACTGGAGAAATAGGCCAAAAGAAAGGGGTAACAGGTCCTAAGAGAGTCTGAAACCTAGCCGGGCAGGCATTAAATTTTAAAGCTGGAGAATAATCTCCTTTGACTCCATGTCTGGCATCCTCTGCACACTGGCGCAGGTATTGGACCTCCAAGTCCTTGGGCTGCTCCACTTCTATGGCTTTACTGGTCTCAGGTAATACTTTAGCTCTCACAGGCTGCTGTTGCTCGCTGGTAGCTGTACAGGTCTGGGGTCTTCATGGCTGTCCTGCTTCCATGGCTCCCCTAGCATGGCACTGATGGGGTTTCTCTGCTGCAACTCTGACTCCATGTTTCTGCTCTGCATTATTCGATCAAAGGCTCTCTGTGGTGATTCCAGCCCCGTGACAGATCTTTTCCCCTGTCCTTTCCATACATCCTTTGAAATCAGCTCTTGCATTGTACATGCCCACAGACGTAACACCACATGGATTCTGCCAAGGCTTCCTGCTTGTATCTTCCAAAGCTGTGCATCTAGCCATACTTGGGACCAATTTAGCCAAGGCTGAAGAAGCTGGGGTGCAGGAAGCAGCATCCGAAGGCAACCTGGGGCAGTGAGCCTGTGGAGTGTACATAGGGTCTGTTCCCTGAGACTATTCTGCCTCTCCAGGCATCTTGTCCTGTAATGGAAGAGTTGGCCCCAGACATTTCTGCAATGCCTTCAATACCATTTTTCCTTCTCTCGATAATCCCTGTCTTCTGTACTAATTTCTTTAGCAAATGGTCACTGGGATACACCTTTCTTTCATGGCCAAGCTAAAAGTTTTCCAATTTTTTTACCCCTGTTTTCTTTTGAATTATAAATTCTGGCTTTATGTATGCCTTTTCTGTCATAACTCAGTATAGGCTGTTGCAAATAGCCCTGTGGCTTCGTGAATGCTTTGCTGCTTAGAAATTTCTTCTGCCAAATATGCTCGTTCAGCATCTTTAAATTCCACATTCCATAAACTTTTGAGCATGAACAGAATGCAACCAGGTTCCTTGCCAGTTCATAGCAAGGATGATCTTTGCCCCAGTTTCCAAAAAACTCCTTCTTGTACCTATCTGAGACCTCTTTAGAATGGTCTTTACAGTCGTATTTCTGTCAGCATTCCAGTTGCCACCACTTAAGTAGTCTTTAAGTCATTCCAAACTTTCCCCACCAGCATCTAGGCTTTTCCTGGCCCATTTCTTCAAATTCTTCCAGTTTCTCCTTGACAACCAGTTCCCAAGCCACTTCCACATTTTCAAGTACTTGTTATAAGCAACACTTCATTTCTCTGGTACCAATTTTCTGTAGTAGCTCATTTCTGTTGCTTATAAAAAATATTTGGAACTGGGTAATTTGTAAGAAAACAAATGTTATTGCTTACAGTTTCAGAAGTTGGGAAGTCCAAAGTCCAGGGAACACATCTGGTGAAGGCCTTGGTGGTATTGACAGCAATGCAGGGAACTCACATGACAGAATGGCGGAGCAGAGAGAGAGAAAACTTCTCATGTGCTCTTCTTTTAAAACACTCAGAATCATGCTCATGACCACCATTAAACCATCAACTTAATCACCTCTTCAAGGCTCCACTTTTCAATTATCATAATAGGATTTCCCACCTTCAACAATTACAGTGGGAATTAAGTTCAATGTGCTTGGGGTGAGGGGCATTTAATCTATAGCATTATGTTGGTATATCCATCAAATATTCCTGATATGAATACTGAGAATTTTTTGTAGTTTTGATTGTTTAGAAAGAGGAAAAAACAAATGCACTGAAGGTTCTATTGGGTCTTCTAGGTCTTTACTATTTAAGGAAAAAAGTGACACTAAGAGGCAATGGCCTTAAATTTCAGATGCAATACCCCAAGTCTCTGAGGGAGGACTGCTAGAGATTTAAACATTTTGATAATATCAAACCTTACCTGGAATAAGAATTAAATAGAAACACCCTTAACACATTGGAATCACATAATATTATTTGTCAAAGAGAAGAGTTGAGTTTGAGCAGGTTTTTCTTGGTTCCTACCCAAGTTATATTGGCTGAATTGACCTAGTCACCAAAAACCCCTATTTAAAGACTATTCCTCTGTACAAAAGCATGACACTTCCTCTAATGAGAATATTCTAGAAGGTTGTAGTAAATTCAATAATGAGTGTCCAGTGAATTGCAGAACCTATTTGTGAAGTGGTTAGAATACTGTAGCTCTAATGTTGGGAGAGATTAGACACTTCTTCTCCTGCACTGACAACTGAACCTTTTAATCAGCCACTAGTGAGTCATAGTAAGTTTTACAATTGTTGCATTAAAGGTTAAACATAATTGGTTATAGTCTAACTTTCTTATACACTACAGTAGCTTCTTTTATAACATTAGCTATAACAGAGTCTTTTGAGTTCATGATCTCTCAGCTCTTATTTAGTGTTTCAATGGGTAATTTCAAGTTGTTATAAATAAAAATGTTAATGTGTCTATAAAGTTATCTTGATGAAAAATTACCTGGGAGGGTCACAGTGCAATTAACTAAACATGCCTATTCAGTACGTAGTCAATTTTAGTACTTTTATGTATGAAGAATCTTTCTCTCAGGAACACAAAGTTTTTTGGAGGTTTAATTTTGTCCTTGGTGTTATGCATATGACCCTATGAACCCCATGGATAGGATTGATTACTGGTGTTTATCATTTGTTTTTCATGGCATTATTAAGTTGCTCTGGACTTTTGGCCAAAATGAGTTGCTTGGTTGTTGTCTTCATCAGCTGAGGTAGCAACTGCTTCTTCAGAGAGTCAAAAATTATTATCTCTCATCTCTGTAGAACATTGTTCTGAGCACTTTAAATAATTGTCAAAGCTTGCAAAATATTTGATCTTGATGACCTTACAATTTAATTTCGGCTTATAAAATGTAGATCAAAGGCTTACTCATACTGTGTGCTCTCATAAGTTTTATCTCAGGACCCCACACCTGGAATGTAGGGTCCACCCTGGGGGATGGTGTAGTATGATACAAATACAGTTATCTAACACCAATTGTTCAGTAGAGTCTATGGGATGGGGTAGAGAAGTTCCAGAAAAGGACCCTACAGACTAGGGAGGTCTGCCATATACAGTAGTTGTGGCTCTTTGTCATATAAAATTGTCTCAACTTCACCCATGAGAAGGGAAATAAAAATTTAAATTACAAGGGATCTTTTCTAATACAGCAGCTTGGCAAAGATAAAATGATTTAATTTGTGTGGGTAAGGGTGTAGATAATGAGGCACCCATTTACATTTCTCATGGTACTTTAAATTGCCTAATTTTTATGCAAGAAAATTTCAAAAATCCATCGAAACAAAAAATTCAAGAACTCTTTGAACTAGCAATATCTCTTCTAGGAGTATTTTCTACAGATATCTGCACAAATATATACAATAATAGTCATTGTAGTATTGGATAAAATGGTAAAGATTGGAAACAAACTAAATGTCCACCAATAGAACATTGTTAAATAAATCATCGTGTATCCATTTTATGTAATAACATACAACTGGGTTAAATAAAATGTGGTGACTCTATATTATTGACATGTAATATTCACTAGGATAAATCATTAAGTGGGGAGGGGATCAAGGAATATAAGTGTGTGATACTATTGGTATTAACAATATTTATTTGTGAGCATACTTATATTTACATAGAATTTCTCAAGATGAATGCACAAGAAATGAGTAAGAGTTTTTGTATCCAGAGGGGAACTATATGATGGGAAGAAAGTTGATTAGATTATTCAGCAAATACTCATTCCCATGTCCTTTCCTCTCTAATGTAGAGTATAAAATTCCTGCCCTAGTGACTAGGTCTTGGCCACATGACTTGCTTTGTCAATGGAATGTGGCAGATACCACAAAAGCAGGTATCTTAAATGTGCTTGAGAAGTTCTGGATTGGTCATACACTTCTGTGATTACCATGAAAATAATGTCCCAGTAGCCACTGTCCCTTCAGCCTCCACCCCAGAATGACACGTGTGGATTATTTCCAAATTTGACCCAAAGCCTAGACCCAAACCCACACAACCCACAGTCTGAAGCAGAGGTGCTACTATCAATTTGTAGACCTGTCAGTAAGAGAAGTAAATGCTTGCTGATGTAAGACACTAAGTTCTAGGATGATTTGTTATACAGCAATATTGTAGCAATAGCTGATTAATACACCTGCAGACAAACTCATTATGTATAGCCTTTTGTACCTCTTAAATATTATTTAATCTACATGTATTACCCATTCCAAAAATGCATTAAAATAATTTGTTTAGCTCTACCTCCTCAAAACCAATACAGAAGATTAACACAAAACAGGAAATAACTTTATAATGAACAATACTGAAGTCCATGCCTCAGTCACATTTGATCTGTTCAGCTCACATGGTTATTTGTGATCTGAGATTCCTTCTTTTATCCTTAATCTGGCTAACCACTGAAGCACTAATTTGTTGTATAAAGAAAACCTACTAAGGTGGAAAGAAAGAATTGATTTGCATATATCAAAAGACTAATTGTCTTTATCTAGGAGAAGATGAAATACTGATGAATGCTTCCACTGACATTAAATGTATTTTAGTATTTTGCTGATCTAACGGGTTTATCTAAATAGAAGCAGAAATGCTTCAATAGCGTTTGAGTATTTGAGCAGAGTATAATATTGAAATACCTGGGCATTAATAAAGCATGAAAGCATCAAACAAGAGTACTTTTCTCATTGATATAGGAGATGGTACACAAAGAAACTTTGTTTTGAGATAATAGTATGTCACTAAAACTGGAATTGTAATTCAGTTATTACATAAAGTTAGATTGAATGTGATTTACCAAAGTATGGTAGTTCCCCCTTATCCTTGATCCCCAGTGGATTGCTGAACCGTCAGATACTACCAAACCCTGTATAAACTGTTTTTTCTTTCCTTATTAAGTTAAGAACTTTTCCCTTTTCACTTAAAGGAAGCACTTTACAGGTTCTCTTCAGCATATCCAAATTGCCGGCATCACTACTCTTGTTTTAGATAAATTTGTTTTTTCATTGACATGCAAAAATTTATCATTTCTTTTTGATGATAGTATTTGAGCTTCTTTCTTCTAGCCATATGAGAACACATGATAAATTATTGTTAATATAGTTGCCTAGCACTACTGTAGACAACTGGAACTTATTTTTCCTGTCTAGCTCTAATTTTGTATCCATTAACCAACCTCTCTTTATCTCCTCTCCTCCCTTCACTTCCCATCCTCTAGTAACCACAATTCTCTACTTCTATAAGCTCAGCTTTTCTTTTTAGCTCCAACATATGCGAGAGAACATGCATTAGTTATCTTTCTGTGTCTGACTTCCTTCACTTAACATAATGTCTTCCAGGCTCATTCATGTTGCCACAAAATGGCAGGATTTTATTTTTCTTACTGCTGAGTAGTATTCAGTTGTGTATATATCCATTTTCTTTATTCATTCATCTGTCAGTGAACACCTAGGTTGATTCCATATGTTTGCTATTGTGAATAGCAGCATCACTACTCTTGTTCTTTGGAGTCATTATGAAATAAAATAATGGTGACTTGAACACAAGCACTGTTACACAGAGACAGTCGATTTATCTGAATGGCTAAATGACTAAAGAACAGGTAGCATATACAGCATGGATATGCTGGACAAAGGGATGATTCGAATCCAGGGTGGGACAGAGCAGGACAGCATGCGACTACTCAGAATGGTTTGCAATTTAAAACCTATGGATTGTTTATTTCTGCAATTTTCTATGTAATATTTTCGGACAGCAGCTGACCACAGGTTACAGGTTACTTAACCCATGGAATGTGATACTGCAAAATGTGAAAACACAAATGGGAGGGGCTACTGTATATTTTTTGGAGAGGACTCTATCAACCATGGGCATTTACACTAACCAGATTCTCTCTGAGAAAGCTGATCATCTGTTCACTCCATAGTTTATCGAATGAAGGGTGGGATCAAGGAAGTGAGAAAGCCAGAAAAAGTATTTGATCCAGCATAAATATTTGATATGAGAAACTGCCTGTTTGTAAACATTAAATCCCTCAGAGTTTGTGTGACATAAAGAGAGACAAGGAGTTGGCAATGAGAGGAAAATATTAAGAATCCCCAAGACAGAAGTTGCCATTTCATAGAAAGGAGAGTAGAGGAGGGCTGTTGGTAGTGTAGAGAGCAGAAGTTAGATAGATCTCCATCATGGCAGATGACTAGAACAGGGAGCATTGCAGACCTGCTGTAGAGCTGCCAAAAAGTGTCCCAGGCTGTGGATATCCCTTAAATTCTGAATGATGTCCCAAAGAAGGCCTTGGTTCCCTTCAGGCCTGGCTCTGAGAAGACATGTTTTTACTGTCTTCCCTGTATGTTCTTATAAATACATGAGCTTATCTCCATCCTTGCAATAACCTGAAAAAGTACAAATGACCTGGTGATCAATGTCAAAGCCTCTAATTGTCTCCACACAGAGAAAAACTCTGTTTTGTAGTGACTGATAATATCACTAAACACACAAATGACACTTTAATCAGAATAAATCAAGACACTATCGATGGTTCCATAGAAATGTACTGCCACTATCAGAAAAGGAGGAAAACCCTTGAATATATAACTCTATAATTGGTTTTCTTATTAGTGGGTTATTTGTATGTTTATATAACATGAGGATAATAATTCTCAGTAATTTAAAGTCTTACCATCTGAGAGAATGATAACTTTTTCAAACGATGACATGATACTGAGTTCAAAAATCAGAAAAACCTGTTTCTCTAGTTATTCTCACAAAACACAAATTCCTCCTATTCTTTTTTTGTCTATGAAGCAGTCATAATAGTTACAGTTGTCTATTATCTCTTCCTATTAATGGATGCAAATTAAATTATTTTAAATAGAATAGATATTATCCCAACTATATAGTTGTAAATATTAAATAGCCTATCACATCCTCCTTATAAAGTCATTGATATAACTTCAAATTTTTCAGTAGAAATGAGGCTTCAACTACCACTAATAGGATGAGGATTGATGTAGTCAATTTGCACTGGCCATCTTCAAATCAATGAATGTCAAAAATCTGTTCACTAGTTCACAAGGAGCCTTCTACAATAAATGTTCTTAAAGATGTAAGCAAGTAGTTTCTGAAAAACATTTGGCTGTATTCTTATTCATCGAAGCATTGAACTCATAAAACCATGAAACAATTAGTCAGACTACAAATTAACTAAGAAGCTTTACTCCTACATTACTGTGCTTAATTCCCAAAATAACTCTAAAAGAGTAAGAGACCCATTATCCTGAGCTGTAGAATAAGTGGGCCCTTGGAATTTTCCCACCATGGGGCTTCCACAATTTAAGGAATACTCTGAGCTAGTTCACTTTAAGCATCCAGCTGCACCATTTTTTTCTTAAGAAAAAAAAAATCATCATTTGAATGAAGAGTAACCCTCCACTTTGAAAGCATATTATAGATAATAAATATATTAGCCTGTGATTATGATACAGTTATGGAAAAATGTGAAACACCAGGGAATGATTTCAAAGCATTTTTTATGCCAAAAGTATTTACAATTCAACACCTTTGTGTAAAGATAAAAATATTTCTCTGTTGATAAATTCTATTGCTAGAAGGGGAAAGTAAGGTTAAACATGTAATTCTTTACAAATACTAGAAATATCGGATTGGTTTGCTATATTATGATCCGTAATAGTTTTTAAATTTTTTTTAGTTTTATATCACAATTGTTGTGCACATAAACTAATATTAACTTTCTCAAATATTTGCTTATCTCAATGAATCAAATGGAAAAAAAAAAAAAAAACCCAACAAAAAAACCAGGTGTATCAGAAGTTTCCCGGGTGGCAGAAAAAAATAACATAGCAATTTTGGATGGAAAATTCAGAAGATTTTAGCTGAGTTAATTACTTGTACTACCACCACCAATTATTTTTTCACCTCATACAATTTATACTACAAGGTCAAAATTATATACTGCTTTATAAATTTAAATATAGAACAAGAAAAGTGGGTTTTCTGAAATGAGTTGTAATATACTTATATTCTTGTCCTGTGCATATTCTTGGGTCATCGAAATTGTCAACACTGAAACCCAATAATTGAGAGAATATGTCTTACACTGGTTTCCCTGTTTGGGACAAGGGAGGATGCCTGGCAGTTGCTCTCAGGGTGGGGAGAGACTTGCTTAGAGGGACTGAGTTCTAGAGAAAAGTCTATCCTGAATAGAACTTGCTTGGGGCTGCATTCAAAGTGTTGCTGCACAGTACTTTCTCAAAAGAGAATTAATTTCCATATCTCTGTTTTCCTCCTTGGTCATCTCAGGTGAAAGCTCCCTCCATCTACTACCCTAATCACAATAACTCATGCATCTTAATTTCTTTATTTCTTGTTTAGAAATATGAGCTGTTGCTCCACCAGTACTCTAAAACCTACATAGAATCCTGGGGCCTCTCCTCTGAGATATTAATCTACGGTCACATTTTCTCTAATATATATTCAATCTTTCTATTAGCTCTTTCCTCTCCCAGCATAGGTGGCACACACTATTGGCTGCCTATCAATGCCCTGTATTTTCCTCTATCATGTTTGCTGGTTTTAACCATTCCTCTATGATAAAGGCTCAAAGTGCCTAGATCCCCTATTCCCCAGCCTCCCATGTGGTAAAGGGAAAGACTGAGGAAAAGATCATGGAGTCTTTTGCAAAAGGCATCCTCACTGATTAGAGAGAGGCATATGAGGAACAAATCCCCTGCTATGGAAGCTGACTTGTGAGGACAGGAGGCTTGGAGCTGTGACAGCCATCCTGCAACCATAATAGAAAAAGAGGGAAAAATGGAAAGAGCCCAGGGACCTTGACAACATCACTGAGCTACTGAATAAATTCTGGGTTCAACTATCCTTGGTCTTCTTCCTATGGAAGAAAAGGATACCAGTTGTTTAAGTAATTTTTGGTCTAGTATTCTATTAAATGCATCAGGAATCATTCTAACATATTTTGATTTAAGATAGCTGCCTTGCTTGGATGAACCAATTTTTTGTTCTTTCCCCCTTTCTTCTTCCTGTAATTAAGAGCAAGTGTAATATGGCTGGATCACAGCAGACATTTTGATCATGAATTGACTTTGAAAATGAAAACTATATATTAGTTATAATAAAGTAGAAAGATATAAAAAGCCAGGGTCGCTGATGACCATAGGGCCACCATAGTAATTCTCAGCTGCCAGCCTTGAAATTCTTTAACATGACATATAAATAAACTTCTCTTTTATTTAGGCCACTGTTTTTGTTTGATTTGTTTTCTGTTATAGATATCTAAAATGAATCCTTATACATATAACTTGCAAATATATGGGACACAAATAAAATTTTTAGCTTGGGTCATTGAAATTGTCAACATAGAAACCCAATACTTGAGAGAGTCTCTCTTACACTGGTTTCCCTGTTTTTTTTTATCATTTTCATTTTACTGTTTCCTTTTTTTAAATTTTAACTTCTCAATACACATTGTAGTTGATTTTCGTGAAGGTTTACCTATTCCTCGTTCTCCCATCCCTGTTTCCCCTCCCCTCCCCATAACATTCATATCTGTTCACTTATCTTAATAAGTTCAAGGAATTGTTGTGATTGTTGTGTCTTCTTCCCCCACCCCACCCTTTATTTGTTTCTGTTTATTTATTTATTTATTTATTTTTAGCTCCCAGAAATAAGTGAGAACATGTGGTATTTCTCTTTCTGTGCCTGACTTGTTTCACTTAATATGATTTTCTCTAAGTCCATCCATGTTGTCGGGAATGGTAGTATTTCATTCTTTTCTATAGCAGAGTAGAATTCCACTGTGTAGATATACCACAGTTTCCTTATCCACTCATCTGATGATGGACATTTGGTCCAGTTTCAACTCTTGGCTGTTGTAAATAGTGCTGCAATAAACAATGAATTACAGGTATCCCTTCGGCATGATGATGTCCATTCCTCTGGGTATATTCCCAACAGTGGAATAGCTGGGTCATATGGTAGATTGATCTGTAATTGAGGAATCTTGCAGTCCCACCAACAGTGTATAAGGGTTCCTTTTTCTCTGCAACCTTGCCAGTGTTTATCATTCTCAGTCTTTTGGACATTAGCCATCCTACCTGGAGTGAGGCGGTATCTCAAAGTGGTTTTGATTTGCATTTCCTGGATGCTGAATGATGTCAAGCATTTTTTCAAGTGTCTATTGGCCATTCATATATCTTCCTTTGAGAAATGCCTATTCAGCTCCTTTGCCCATTTTTGAATTGGGTTATTTGTTGTTTTGCTGTTAAGTTGTTTGAGTTCCTTTTCTATTCTGGATACTAATCCTAGGTCAGATATATATTTTTCAAATATTTTCTCCCACTCTTTTGGTTGTCTTTTCACTCTATTGATTGTTTCTTTTGCTGCGCAGAAGTTTTTAGTTTGATATAGTCCCATTTGTTTATTTTTCTTTTAGTTGACTGTGCTTTTGGGGTCATAGTCACGAAGTCTGTACCCATTCCTACTTACTGGAGTGTTTCCCTTATGTTTTCTTTAAGGAGTTTTATTGTTTCAGGATGTATATCTAATTCTTTAATCCATTTTGATTTGATTTTGGTATGTGGTGAGTGGTACGGGTCTATTTTCATTCTCCTATATATGAATATCCAGTTTTCCCAGCACCATTTGTTGAAGAGGCATTCTCTTCCCAAGTGTGTAGACATGGTGCCTTTGTCAAAGATCAGATGGCTGTAGGTATTTGGGTTGATTTCTGGGTTCTCTATTCTATTCCATTGATCCATGTGTCTGTTTTTTTTATGCCAGTAGCATGCTGTTTTGGTTATTATAGCTTTGTAATATAGTTTAAAGTAAGTAGTGTTATGCCTCCAGTTTTATTATTTTTGTTCATGATTGCTTTTTCTATGTGTGGTCTTTTTTTATTCCATATAAATGTCTGAATAGTTTTTCTATTTCTGCTAACAATGTCATTGGAATATTGATGGGGATTGCACTGAATCTGTAGATCACTTTCTGTAATACAGACATTTTCACAATTTTAGTTCTTCTGATCTAAGTGCACGGGATATCTTTCCATCTTCTTGTACATTCTTTAATTTCTCTCAACAGAAGTTTGTAGTTCTCTTTGTAGAGATTTTTAACACCCTTGGTTAACTTTATTCATAAGTATTTTATTATTATTTTTGGTGGCTATTATAAATAGGCTAGCTTCCTTAATTTCTTTTTCTGCATGTTCACTGTTGGAGTATAGAAAAGCTCCTGATTTTTGTGTGTTGATTTTTTATCCTGCAGCACTGCTGAAATCATTTATCAACTCTAAGAGTGCTTTTGTAGAGGCTTTAGGCTGTTCAATATATGGGATCACATCGTCTGTACACAGGGATGGTTTGACTTCATCTTTTCTAGTCTGGATGCCCTTAATTTTTTTCTCTTCTCTGATTGCTCTATCCAGTACTTCCAACACTGCGTTGAATAGGAGTGGGGAGAGTGGGCATCCTTGTCTAGTTCCTGTTCAGCCATTCAGGATGATATTAGCAGTGGGCTTATCATATATGGCTTTAATTGTGTTGAGATACTTTCCATCTATAGCTAACTTGTAGAGAGTCTTTATCATTAAGAAATGTTGAATTCTGTCAAATACACTTCAGCATCTATAGAGGTGATCATATGGTTTTTGTGTTTGCTTTTATTGATGTGGTGTATTATATTTGATTTGCATACTTTGAACCAACCTTGCATCCCTGCGATGAATTCCACTTGATCATGGTGTATAATTCTGTGTATATGTTGCTGTATTATGTTAGCTAGTATTTTATTGAGGATTTTTGCATCTACATTCATCAAGGATATTGGATTGTAGTTTTCTATGTTTGATGTATCTTAGTCTGGTTTTGGTATCAGGGTCATGTTTGCCTCAAAGAACGAGTTTGGGAGAATGGCCTGTTTCAATCTTTTGTAATAGTTTGTAGAGAATTGGTATCAGTTCCTCTCTGAAGATTGGGTAGAACTCTGCAGTGAACCCTTTCAGTTCTGGGCTTTTCTTTGTTGGGAGCTTTCTGATAACAGCTTCAATCTCTTTTTTTGTTATTGGTCTATTCAGATTTTCTATATCTTCTTGCTTCAGTTCTTGTAGTTTGTATGTGTCCAGAAATTTATCCATTTACTCCAGATTTTCAAACTTGTTGGCGTATAGTTGTTTATAGTAGTCTCTAATGATTCCTTGTATTTCTGAGGTATCAGTTGTAATATCACCTTTTTCACTTCTAAAATTTTTGTTATTTGGGGCTTCTCTCTTCCTTTTTTAGTTAGCCTTGCTAAAATTTTATTTTTTTTTATCTTTTCTAAAAATAACATTTTGTTTCATTGATCTTTCCTATCTTTTTTTCTATTTCATTTAGTTCTGCTCTGATCTTATTTATTTCCATCTACTAACTTTGGGTTTGAATTGTTCTTGTTTTTCTAGATCTTTAAAGTGAAGTGTTAGGTTCTGTATTTGCTGTCTTTCACTCTTTTGAAGTAAGCATTTAATGTGATAAATTTCCCCCTTAGTACTGTTTTTGCAGTACCCATAGGTTTTGGTATGATGTGTCATTATTTTCATTAATTTCATGAAATTTTTGGATTTCCTGTTTAATTTTTTCTTGGACCCATATGTCATTAAGTAGAATGCTGTTTAATTTCCATGTGTTTGTATAGTTTCCAGAGTTTCATTTGTTATTGATTTCTAATTTTAATCCATTGGGATATGAAAAAATACATGGAATAATTTCAATTTTTTTGAAGTGGTTGAGACTTGCTTTGTGACCTGACATGTGGTTTGTCCTGGAGAATGTTCCATGAACTGATGTGAAGAATTAATATTCTGAGGTTGTTGGATGGAATGTTCTGAAGATATGTGCTAAGTCCAATTGGTCTAAAATTTTTAGATCTTCTGTTTCTTTCTTTGCTTAGATAATCTGTCAAATGATGAGGGTGGGGTGTTCAGGTCTCTCACTATTATGGTGTTAGGGTCTATCTCATTCTTTAGATCTAATAGTGTTGGCTTAATAAATCTGGCTCCTCCAACATTGGCTGTATATATATTTTTGATTGTTATGTGTTCTTGATGGATAGATCTTTTATCATTATATAGTGACCTTTATCTCCTTTTATGTTTTTGCTTTAAAGTCTATTTTATCTGATATAAGATTAGCTACTCTAGCTCGTTTTTCATTTCTATTTGCATGGTATATCTTTTTTCTATCCTTTCACTCTTAGTCTGCGTGTGTCTTTACAGGTGAGGTGAGTCTCTTGAAGGCACCATATTGTTGGGTCAATCTTTTTAATCCAGTTAGTCAGTCAGTCTGTGTCTTTTGAGTAGGGAATTTAATCCCTTTATATTTAGAGTTATTACTGAAAGTTGTTGATTTACTCCTAGCCTTTTATTGATTTTTGTTTAGATGTCTTAAGTATCTTTTGCTCCTTTCATTCTGATTTTCTGTTTGTCTTCTGTATTTGCTGTTGTTACACTTCTCTCTGTGTAATGGAGATGCAAAAAAGGATTACTCAAAGCACCATGAATGTGATGGGAAGCCTGAAAGGACTGCATTCCTGCAACTCCAATTTTAGAAGGAGATAACTGGGTGCAGCCCTGATTCAAAGTTAGCTTCTGTTTTTTATTATAAAGACAAGGAAGCTTCACAAGAAAATTCAGTTGATCCAATCATTACAAAGGGACACAAGGACATGGGCAGTGTTACAAAATTATCTATGGCTAAGTATAGCTTAAACAATTGAAACTAGTAACATCAGTAAAATTAACAATTTGACATTCCAAAGTACAATTTGTGAAAAGTTAAGTTGGTCAAACTGGCTTATTATCTAAAGTATAACCTCTCCTAAGCAAAAGTTACATTCTTATGATAAAATCTTAGTATAATTATTTCTAAAGTTTCCATCAACAGACAGCTTGCCCCTAGCAAACATTTTTTTCACATCTTTCCCTTCAGTAATTCTTAAAATCTCTTAACAGGATCAGTATGACAACAACCTGTTACCTCTAAAATCATTAAAGTATACAATCCCATACCTAAGAAGTGATTAGAATTGATTAGATGGGCTGTAGCCCCTTGGCTGTAGGCTGTGGCCTCCTACCTGAGGGCTTTTGGCCCATATATGTATTTCCCTAAAACCCTATTCCAAAAATCAAATGAGAATTAACATTCTTTAATTAGAATTGATTAAATGGGCTGTCACCCTCTATCTGTAGGCTGTGGTCTCCTACCAGTGGACTTTTGTCCCATACATGCATTTGCCTAAAAACCCTGTTCTAAAATCAAATAAGAATCAAGATTTCTAACCCTCCACAGCTGGTTTTTTGGGGTGGTAGATAAACTATTTTTTGCTTTATTGTTAACGTTTCTGTCTCACTGGTAGGTTTTGTTCTTTCTTGAGCATTCATGGCGGTGATGGTTGCTTTTGAGGTATGAAACCCAATACTTCCTTGAGAATTTCTTGTAAGGCTGGTCATGTGCTAGTGAACTCCCACAGTTTTTGTTTGTTTGAGAAATATAAAATTTGTCCTTCATTTTGGAAGGATAGCCTTCCTGGGTAAACTATTCTTGGCCGGCAATTTTTTTTTGCCTTTAGTGTTTTGAATATGTCATCCCATTCTTTTCTGGCTTTTAGGGTTTCTGATGAAAAGTCTGATGTTAGTATTGATTAGGGCTACCTTATAGGTGACTTGCAGCTTCTGTCTTGCAGCTTTTAAGATTCTCTCTTTGTCTTTGTGTTTTGCCGGTTTGACTATGTCTTGAAGAGGACCATTTTGGGTTGAATATGTTTGGGGATCTTTGGGCCTCCTGAATCTGAAGATCTGTGACTTTCCTTATACCTGGGAAGTTTTCTGCTCTTATTTCATTGAATCTTTTTTCAATGCCATTTCCTTTTTCCTCCCCTTCTGGAATACCCATGATTCAGATATTTGAGCACTTAAAGTTGTTTGTTGTCTCTCAGATTTTCTTCACTTTTTAAAATTCATTTTTCTTTTTTCTGGTCTGCCCGTCTTCAAGGTCAGAGATTCTCTCTTCTGCTTGTTCTAGCCTACTGGTAGACTCTCTGTTGTGTTTTCTATTTCATTGAATGAATCCTTCAGCTCCACAAACTCTGCTACATTCTATTTTTAGGGCATTGATTTCTTTGTACATTTCTTCTTTCAGATCCTGTATATTTTTTCTCATTTTATTCTGTTGTCTAACTGAGTTTTCTTGTATCTCATTTAGTTTTCTTAGAATTATTGCTCTAAATTCCTTTTCAGTGATTTCAAGGATTTCCTGTTCTAAGGGATATAGAGCTTGAGAGTTATTATTTTCCTTTGGTGGTGATGGAATTTCCTGATTTTTCATATTTCTTGTATCTTTCCTTTGGTGTTTAGTCATTGTGGCAGGAGGTATCACAGTCCACTCATTCTACCCTGATGTCTGGCTTGGATCCTGAAGGGACTGCCAATTCTGGTCAGCAGGGACTGGCCTGGGCTGGAGGTCCCACAGTGCCTGCCTTTTCCAGCGTGGCTGACTTGGCGCATGTGGGTCTGGCAGCTTTCAGGCCTCTCTAGATTGTGGGCAATGGCCTGGGTTGGGGGTCCCATGGCACACAGCTCCTGCCTGTTCTGGCGCAATCTCAGGCTTCCTGTTTTTGCTTTTTAAAAATATATATATATTTATTTAATTTAATTTTATTTTTTATTAATTAATTATTTTTAAAAGATGACCAGTAAGGAGATCTTAACCCTTGACTTGGTGTTATCAGCACCACACACTCCCAAGTGTGTGATCTGGCCCGTGGCTCACTTGGGTGTGTGTGGTGCTGTTGCTGCTTTTTAATAGTGGTGAATTGGTTGATTGGTGGGAGATAGCGATGCTAGGAACCGTCTATTCTGCCATCTTCACTGGAAGCCTGGAAATTTTTGGATGAAAAGATTTGTGCATTAAAATTTCTGATAGTTACAAATTCTTTTCAAAAAGTTAGCATAAATTTATGCATCTACCAAATTTATAATTTCCTTATATCTTCATCAATGCTGGTTATTATAACAGTTTAAGTATTGCCATCTTATTATTTAAAAATAATGCTTTTTGTGTTTTTTGTTTTTAAAAACTGAAAGAAGCTAAGCATCTCTTGATTTCTTTCTAGGCAATTTACAATTCTTTTCCTGTGAATTGCCTGACTATTTATTTTGCCCATTTTTCTATAGCATTATCTTTTTCTTTTCTTATTGATTTAAATAATATTAAGGGAATTTATACATAGCTTGTTATGTATAGTGTTATATTTTTTCATTTTTTGTTTCTTTCAGTTTTGCTATGTTTTTGATGCTACTTTGTGACATGGAGATATGGCAAATACTTACTTAGTAAATTATCAGTCTTTACCCTGAAGTCTTCCAGGGTGTGTGCCTTAATTGGAAAAATTTTCCCCATATCAAGATCTTATAATTGTTTTTACGTGTGCATGCATAGTAGAAATATACAAAAAAAATCGTGTTTTTAGACATTTTTACACATTTTTACTTTTTATATTTTGATGTATCTAATATTTATTCTGAAGGATTACATGAGGGGTACAGCAATTTTTTTTTTTTCTCAAAAGATTGGTTAGTTGTCCCAATACCATTTATTGGGGAAAAAAAAATCAGTCTTTTCTGCACAAATTGAGTTGCCATTTTACTACACTTTAAATTTCATGGGCTTTTCCAGAGAGTAGCACAGTATCTGATGTAAAGTAAATATTTATTACATATTATTATATATTTGTTGAATAACAGAATTGTGTAAAGTGCCTCCATAAATCCTGTTGTTGTTTTAAGTAGGATCACATTGCATTTATGGATTAATATGGGAAGAGCTGATCATGTGCAGTGTAGAATTTTCCATCTTAAAAAGGTATTACGTATTTTAATTTATTTGTATTTTGATGCTGTACAGTTTTTAAAGTCAAATTGTTTTTTATTTAGATTCTTTTTACTTTTTAAAAGTTTATTTCTCCCAATTTCCCTTTCTGTCTTGTTGTGTTCCCTCAATATATTTATATTCTTTGCTATCTTCCCTGCCCTATATTCCATGTATGTTAAATATTCTGATTTGTAAGATTCTTGCAGTATAATACATTCATGGGGTTTATCTCAGCTTGGGAAGCCTGCATTGTATTACAGATCAGGCTGTATAATAAGGTCATAAGTACACTTGCTTTCTGTTAAATGTAACCTCACTTTATGAGGAATTTTCAAACTAAATGTCAATTTCTTTGAGAACATTGGATCCGTGTGATCTACTTTAAATCTTAGGGAAAAAGATTCCATACTCACACAAGAGATTGATTTTTGGATAACCACTTTTTTTTTTTTTAATATGTTCTTGCTACTGGGTTTAAGAGAGCTGGGGAAATAGAGTAGAGTTATATGAAACAATTTTTCTTTTCAAATATATTGTTGCCTTATTTGGAGACTAGATGCAAACTCACAAAACAAGGAGAAATAATACTAGACAGAATTGACTCGAATACCAAGATAGGTCCAATAGACAATGTACTTACAGAGCAGAGATTTTAACTACTTTGGGGGCCACAGATTTCTTTGTGATGATAACTAGACTCTCCCTAGAAAATAGTGAGAGCAATATGGATGAAAGTGTTCAGGTTGGGATTTTGAGCAGTTATTTCAGAAGGGTAGAATCTGTTTAAGTTGATTTAGGTAGAATATTAAATTTAATCATATGTATCAGTCAGGATTCCCACAAGAAATAGATTTTACTCCAAAGATTTAAATAAATGTACTTTAATAGAGGGGAAACTTATTGAGGAATGAGCAGATTTGGGGGGACCAAAACTAAAAAGAGATATTGAGGCACCCAAAGAGTAGCAGCAGCAGGAAGTGGTTACAATTCTTGAGACTCCCTCAAAGGCCTAAGTGGAGGCCTCTGAACACTGGAATCATGGAGGAGGGGCTATCTATTGGGAGGCTGCTTTTGCTGTCACAGGTCAGCAGTGAGCTGGGTGAAATAAAAAAGAAATGCATGGAATTTGCTCTCCTCTCAATCTACAATCTCTTGTCAACGGGAAGCTAGTCAACAAAGGAGCCCAATGATGTAGTCCATGGGAATCAGCCTGCCTGGGAACAGAAAAGGAAAGAAAAGGATGGAGAAAGAGACTGGGCTGGGAAGGGGGTGGAACAAACAGAAATGAACCAGCAAAGTGTTACTTAGGATGTTGCCTTCTTTTGTACTACAGGGGTCTTTGAATAGCTCATATAGAGATTCATATGTTTTTAATTCTATTTTTCCACAAACTTTTTGAAGTATCCTTGTACGTACACATTGTTTAAAGTGACAGCAAACTAAATAAATATTGTATTTGAATAATAATATTGTATTTGCACTTCTTTTCTCTTCCTTACAATGGATATCTCTGTTTGCTGGTCTGTAATTGAACTGATCATTAAGGCAGAGCAGAAATTTCAACGGCTTTTCAGGCACAGATTTCTTTATGAAAACTGCAGACATTTTGCCTAGAAAAGAGTGAGAGCTATATGGATAGAAGTGTTCATGGTGGTTTCACTAAAGACATAAGATAGTAAAGGAGAAATGAGTTTTTTTAAAAATGATTTACTTTGCACCTATTTGAGATACAAAATAAGGGCCAAATCCAGAATGATAAGCTTTTGAAATTTTATTTCTATTTTCCCCTACCGAGAGTGATACTTTAGGCAGGATGTGCTCCATGGGCCTGCAGCTTGTGCAACTGCATAGGGCCCTGTGCTCAGAAAGGTCTCACACTGGCTTAGTGCTTTCCTGTCACCCTCATCAAATTCTTAATTTCTGAAAAGGGGTACTGCATTTTCATTTTGCACTGGGCCTTGCAAGTTATGCAGCTGGTCCTCCCTTCAGGGTACAGCAATGTCTCATCACTCTCTAGAGTAGGTCTTCACATATTGTTAATAAAAATAGTAGGAGCTATAATCTCATATCACTTTGTACTGAGAAATTCAAAGTATTCAAGGTATTGTAGCTTTTTCTTCTCTGTCACATTTTGTGATTCACTAAAGAGATATGGATATGCATCAATCTAGATAAGGAAATAGTCAGTAAGAATATAAGTGATGTGTCCAAGATATGTTAGAAATTAATATGGAAGTCAGGATTAGAACCAAGATGTTTTGATTCCCAGCTTCAGACATCATTAAACCCCAAAGTGTCTGGGAGCTGTGGATTGTAGAACACGACTAACCAACAGCAATAACATAGACCCCTTGTTTGAAACTTTTCACTCAGAAAATATACGGTCCCAGCTAAAATCCATGCTGAGAGTTGTCAATAGGGAGCAGGTAGCGAACTGAGGGCATGACCTGAAGGGGCTCAAGGAAGTCTCTTTGAAGCAGCCACAAACTGTGGGGGTGACAGTCCTGAAGGAGGGTCTCGGCAAGCACTCAGAATGCAAGTCTAATGTGGTTCAGGTCTGTGGGAATAACATGGGTGACTTCATTGGATACTTCTTGAGGCCAACATCAAGGGATTAGATTTACTATTTCATATTTCATGGACCGAAATAGTGATTTTTAAAAAATCTACTGTTAAACACATCCTTTGACTCTACATGTTTGTGGGGTTGGGACCACCAAAAAGCACTTGTTTCTAAGAGTTTCTGTTCTCTAGTATCTTTGGCTTGAAGGACAAGTGTTTTGAGTTGGCTTGGCAACCAGTGACCTGAATGCTTTTCCTTCCAGTATTTAAATACTGGATATTTTGTCAACTAGTTTCTTCCAATAATCTATTAATAAGAACAGGTTTTTACTTAAATTTATTTTTTAATGACTAAAAGAAATACAATTGCAGGAATATTTATTGACTAAGATAATATCTGTTCAGATTTCTCTTCCTTTTAAATTCAATATTTTTCTTTAAAGAACATATATTGGGCTGGTTCACATTAGGAAAAACAAAACAAAACAAAACAAAAAAATACTAAGGTGTTAAAAATCCAAGTCAGTAGGATATGGAATTAAAGAAAAAATTAATTCTAGAGAGAAAAATCCAAGAATGTATTTGTTGTCATTTTTTAAGGTTTTGTATTATATTGTTTTGATTTGTATCAGCAGAGACTTCTAGAAATAACTGTTTCAAACATCAGACTCCAGATGGCTGGATTTAAACTGCAGCATTCTAAAGATAGGAAGATTTCTGTTAAATCAAATTGTCTTATGTTAAAATTACAGGATTAAATCAATAGCTTATTAAAAAATACTTTAAAATAGTTACTAATACTTACAATATTTCTATTGATAAACAATAACAATTGGAACTTTCAAAATTTGTTTATATTAATTTTTCAATTATTGGAACCCTGTTCTCCAGATAATGAATTTGCTCTATATCTCTAACATTTGTACTTTTCTGGTCATAGATTGAGCTAGTGATTAAAGAAAAAAAAATCTCTTCCCTCAGTCTGACTCTGGCCCCGTTAGATTGTCATTCTCTCTGACAGGGCAAAGAACACTCAGCTGCCAGTTTTTATGACAAGAACAGTATTCTCTCATATGTATTCTAGTTCCCTGCTTCAAAGCAAACTTTCATTTCAACAGTCTCAGTAGAATAACACATTTGTCTTTTATTTGTCTCAATACTGAGTCAAGGAAGCTTTCTATACCAGCAGTTTTCCCAAAGAAGGGGAAAAAATTCAACATTAAAAACAACCACCTACACAGCCCTCTAAACACGGCTTTCTGAGTTAAAGTATAAAGGATTTGCAATGAGAGAAAATCACATAGAATGTCTATTTCTGTGCAAAGACAAGGAACCAAAGAGAAAACCCAAAATAGGAGGGATGGAAGCGGCACTGCCAGTGACTCAGTAGGGGACCTTTAGTAAATCACTTAACCTCTTCTCATTGCTTTTCAAACAAATCCAGACCTGCCCTAACCTCCCAGCCCTTTAATCCCTTCGTCCCATTTATATTGCTTCCCTGGCTTCCTCTGAGCCTCTGCTACCTCCCTCCCTCCTTTCGCTATGACTAAACATATTTCTTTTCTTAATCTCTTTCCTAGGTAGTTTTTTTTTTTCTTTCTTTCTTTCTTTCCTCTTCATCTTGCTTTGTAAGCCTGGAATGATTTTAGTGAGTCAGAGGCATCTTTTTAGAATCACAGTTTCCATAAAACCTTCCTGTAATAAGCTGTAAGTTGCGGGTTACTCTTTTTATTTAGTAATTATTAAAGCAAACAGAAACTTTTCTTTTAGTTCAAAAGTTTCGCCTCATTGTTTATAGAAATATATCAAACTTGCTAATAAGCTGTGTTGGTAAGATCTCACTCAGCAAGAGACACAATGCTTCTTCAGAGCAATTGCATTTTGCAGTCTCTGCTCCCTTCTTCTTTTTTTTTTAAACCTGGGTCATGCGCACAGAAATAGATTTTGGGAAATGACACATTTGCCCTAGACCTATATGGAAGAGTAGTTCAGGTCTTGGATAAAAAAGAGGATGAAAATAATTAAAGGTTAGAGATTGTGCTCTGACCGTAACAAAAGTGCTGCTTTAACCCTGTGTTTGTGTGTGTGTGTGTGTGTGTGTGTGTGTGTGTATTTTCCCCCACTAATGCTATTGTATTTATTAAAATTTTAGAATTAGGTATAACTACAACTACACACCAGACTGCTTGTAGAAATGCATTATGCATTTTAGAAATGCAAAAGTTTATGCCTATATAAGCACTGAAAGCTAATTAATATTATTCTTATTAATAAAAATGTCTATTTTCATAAAGACTAAATTGAATTAATTGAGAAGTAGGAAAGGCCCAGAGAGCCACAATTTCTTATGTGAGAAACTGCTTCCTCTGCAACTGACTTAGGCTGAAAATTGATACAGATATATGGAAACCAAAACACTTCTGGTGTCACTTTTGGTTTTATTTTTTTTCTTGGTATACATTTTCAATAATAATCACCAAGGAGAAAGGTGGGGAAGGCAATTTACAGGTTTTTCTCCAGACATTTAGCATCACTGTGTATTCTATTTTATGAACAAGAAATATCAGATATGCTGCATGGTTTAAGAACTGCACTAGGACCAATATTTCTGCTGCTGTCTTGGCCCTGAAGCCAATAAAGGGTATTATTGTAGGCAGGGAATCTGATGACTAATTCCATGCTCTGTTATTTCTGTGAATTTACAAGATGCTTCCATTTATCTGTGGGAATGGTTTTGAAACTTCCAACTATAATGTGTAGAAATTTTCTTTTGTTTGTATTTATTTTATTTTATTTTATTTTATTTTTTTAAGTTTTATTTTGTCGATATACATTGTGGCTGATTATTGCTCCCCATCACCAAAACCTCCCTCCCTTCTCCCTCTCCCCCTCCCCCCCAACAATGCCCTTTCTGTTTGCTTGTTGTATCAACTTCAAGTAATTGTGGTTGTTATATCTTCTCCCTCCCCCTGTTTTTTTTTTTTTTTTTGGTGTGTGTGTGTGTGTGTGAGAATTTATATATTAATTTTTAGCTCCCACCAATAAGTGAGAACATGTGGTATTTCTCTTTCTGTGCCTGACTTGTTTCACTTAATATAATTCTCTCAAGGTCCATCCATGTTGTTGCAAATGGCAGTATTTCATTCGTTTTTATAGCTGAGTAGTATTCCATTGTGTAGATATACCACATTTTCCGTATCCACTCATCTGATGATGGACATTTGGGCTGGTTCCAACTCTTGGCTATTGTAAACCAGAATATATAAGGAACTCAAACAACTTTACAAGAAGAAAACAAGCAACCCAATTAAAAAATGGGCAAAAGAGCTAAGTAGGCATTTCTCTAAGGAAGATATACAAATGGCCAACAGACATGAAAAAATGCTCAACATCACTCAGCATCCGGGAAATGCAAATCAAAACCACATTGAGATACCATCTAACCCCAGTTAGGATGGCTAAAATCCCAAAGACTCTGAACGATAAATGCTGGCGAGGTTGCGGAGAAAAAGGAACTCTCATACATTGTTGGTGGGACTGCAAAATGGTGCAGCCTCTATGGAAAATGGTATGGAGGTTCCTCAAACAATTGCAGATAGATCTACCATACGACCCAGCTATCCCACTGTTGGGAATATACCCAGAGGAATGGACATCATCAAGTCGAAAGTATACCTGTTCCCCAATGTTTGTATTTTTTAAGTGATGTTTTTCTATTGTCTTGATTTGCAAAACTTTATAGTTTTGCAATACAGATTTTTGCTCAAATATTTCTCTGATGACAGCTACCTCATGATGATACTGTTTTCTTTCTAGGAACTTTACTCACTTATCTACCTGATTGGACTGTGTGGTTTTCTTTATTTTCTCTTTCTGAGTCCATGGAATAAGACCTACTTTCAGATGATCATACACTTTTAAAAAAGGTTCAGCCATATCAGTTTTTACAAGTATTTGGAAGTTATATGAAAAAAGTGAAATGTTTTCATATTCGTAGGAAATGTTTCAGGAAGAATATTAGTAACACTGACCTTTTGTATCACGTTTCACCCACATGAATGGGCTCTCTTCACGGTTAACTTGGTTTTTAAGAGGACGTAAAAATGTTATCCAGAATAAAAATTGATTCAAATGATGCAAGTTGACATATCACTTGCATTTCAGATCATACATGTTTCCCGAAATCACTAGGTCTAACAAAAAAAGCAAGCATAGAAATACTGTAAAAGGTGGAAAGAAAAAGATGGACTGCTAGGGACCTTGGGACTGGAGGAATTTATGCTGATAAATTTTCTAAGTTTCCTTATTACCTCCAGTATATCCCAGACAGTGCTCTCCAGATGCCTCTAACCTAGAACCACCAATACCTACAGACAAAAGCAAACAAAAAACCACCCCCCAACCCCCCAAACCAAAAAAACCAAAACAAAAACCCAAAAAACCCCAAACAAAAACAAAAACAAACAAGCAAAAAATCTTTAAAAAAAAAGTCCTTTCCCCTAGCTAGAAGACCAGAAAAAGGGTAGCACAACAACGGAAATAAAAATAAAAAATAAGCCCACCCTATACTAGCTAAATGGCAGTGGGAAAAAATGCCTCCCTTTCCTGGGATTTCAGTGGGGCTTAGTGGGGAAGTTGATTTTCATTCCACTACTCTATCCCATGGAAGGAGATGGTTGCACTCTAATTTCTTCCTTCTTCCTGGGGTAGGTCTTAGCAGGAAACTAACCTTCTCCCATCTGCTACCTGGTGGGAGCAGACAGCACTTGAATCCCCCTACTGTGTGATATCAGTAGATTGATGAGGCAGATAATCTTCCATCTCCCACCCAGCAAAACCAGGAGGTTCTCTGATAATCCTGCCAAGATAGTGTTAGCAGAGCTGTGCAGAGACACATCTCTTGCCTGGCAGTAGCAGGTGGTATTCTGATTCCCCAACGAGGGTAGTGTCAATGGAATCCAGCAGTGAGCTGAGTGAGCTGAGCCTTCTCTGTGGCTGGTATCAATGAAACTGAACAAAGCAGTGCAAGTTGGGGTCAGTAAGCACTTCATTGACATCAATGCCCAGTGGTGAGCTGAGCCTCCACCCCCTCTTGGCATCAATGAGGCTAGATGAGATGATAGGATGTGTGGCTAGTTGGCACTCTGCTTCTTCTCCTCTGCTTCCCTGGTATTGGTGGGTCCAGTGGAGAGTGAGCTTCTGCTCCCATTCTGCAGCAACAAAGTGGTATAAGTCAGTCCTCTACTTACTTTCTTGCTGGTGTTAGCAGGGCCTGGTGAAAAGCTGAACTTACACCCCTATTAGGAGGTAATGAGGTGATATGAGTCAGTGTCCCACTTTCACCAGGATGGTGTCAACATGGCAAAAAGGGGAGCTAAACTTCCACACCACTTACCTGCAATGAGGCAGTGTGAGTTGCTGCTCTCACTTTTGTCATGATGGTGTTGGTGGGGCTCAGTGGGAAGCAGAACATGCACAGCAAAGTGTCTTCACACTACACTTGAAGATGTAATTGCCAGCTAAAAAGAGGAGTTTAAAATAGGACTCTGAGTCTCATAATATAATATCTAAAATGTCCAGGATGCAATAAAAGATCACTTGTCATGCCAACAACCAAGAAAATCACAGAATGAGTTTAAAAAAATGACAACCAACAGATAAAACACAAAGATGAATCAGATCTTGGCATTATCTGATAAGGTTTTTAAAGCAGCCATCATAAAAATGTGTTAACAAGAAATTAAGGAAACAAAAGAAAAAATGGAAAATCTCGGCAATAAAATATGTCATAAAATCCAAATGGAAATCATAGCACTGAAAAATTCAATAAACAAAACAAAAATCTCAATGTGTGGGATCAATGGTAGAATGGAAATTACAGAGGATAGAATCCGTGAATTTAAGAAAAGATTATTAAAATTTACAAATCTGGAGTTTATCTCAACTCTGGAGAGAAAGAGACTGGACAGAAAATGAACAAAGTATCAGGGAACTTTAGAACAATAACAAGTATTTAACATTTGTATCATCAGGGTCTGAGAAGGATAGGAGAAAGAAACATCTGAAGAAATAATGGTTTAAAACTCCCAAAATTTAGTGAAAGACATAATGCTGCAGATTCAAGAAACTGAATAAACCTCAAGTAGGATAAACCTAAAGAAATTCATGCTAAGACAAAACAAAATTAAATTTTTGAAAACTAAATGAAATGGGGGGAAAATAAAAAAGAAACCTAGAAAGCAGCCAGACAGAAACAACATTTTACTTGTAGGGGAATACCACTTTAAATTACACTGGCTTTCTAACCTAAAACCAAAAATTCCAGAAGACCTGGTACAATATTTTTCAAATCCTGAAAGGAAACAACTGTCAACCCAGAATTCTATATTCAGCAAAAATACTTGTCAGGAATGAATGGGAAATAAAAACATTCCTAGATGTAAGAAAACTATGAGAATTTGTTGCTAGCAAATATACTGTTATTGAATGGCTAAAGTAAGGTCTCTAAACATAAAGGAAATGATAACAGATGAAAGCTTGGAACTTTAGAAAGGAAATAAAACATTAGAATGGATAGGAATTGGATAATATATGATAGGCTAGTCTTCTCACTAGTTTCATAAATTATATTTGATGTTTGAAGCAAAAATTATAGCATCATCTGAAGTGGTGGTCAATGTCTATAGAGGAGATAATTAAGACAATTATATTTAAAATGTAGCAAAAGTAAAAGGAACTAAATGGAAGTAAGATTTCTACACTTCACCTGAAGTGGTAAAACATCAATACACATAGACTATGATAACTTAGTTGCTGTGTTGTAATAACTAGGGCATCCAAGAAGAAAACTATACATAGGAATGTACTCAAGAAACATATAAATAAATCAAGATAAAATCCTAAAAAAAAGTTCAGGTAACCCATAAGATGATTTAAAAAAAGAAACAGAGGAATAAGAAACAGAGAAAGCAAGCAGATAACAAATGGTAAAATGGTAGAATTAAACCACAGCATATCAATAATTGTTCTAAATGTAAATGGTCTAAATACATCAATTAAGAGACAGAGATTGGCAAAGTGGATTAAAACAAAATATGGTTGAACAATATGTTGTCTACAAGAAACTTATTTAAGTATAATGACCTAAGAAGATTGAAAGTAAATGGATGGAAAAAGGTATACCATGTAAACATTAATTTTTAAAAAAGAAGTGTGGCTATATTAATATTAGAAAAAGTAGACTTCACAGAAAAAAATTACTAAACACAAGGAAGGACATTAAAACATAAAATAATCAATTCACCCAAAATATATAATAATACAAAATGTGTATGTACCAAACAATGGGACCTCAAAATACATGAGGCAAAAACTGATAAAGCTGAAAAGAGAAATAGACAAATCCACAATTATAGGTGGGGACTTCAACACCCCTCTCTCAGCAACTGATAGAACAACTAGCAAAAAAATTATCAAGGATATAGAAAAACTGTACAATACAACCAACCAAAAGGATTGAATGAAATACATAGAACCCACCCCCTTATAGTAAAATACATATTTTTTCAATAACCCATTGAACAGTCACTAAGATAAATCATATCCAGGGCCACAAACAAATCTCAACAAATTTCAAAGAATGGAAATTGTGTGAAGTATGTTCTCTGACAATAACAGAGTCTAAGTAGAAATAAAGAACAAAAAGAGACAGGAAAATATACAAACACTTCAAAATTAAACAATATGCTTTTAAATAATCTATGAATGTAAAGGGAACTCTCAAAGAAAACTTTAAAAACATATAGAACTCAGTAAAAATGAAAATGCAACATATCAAAATGTGGAACATATCTAAGTCATGCTGAGGGAGAACTACAAAAAATGTACAGCTGAAAATCTCTGATGAAATTATAGTAATCAAAATAGTGTGGCACTGGTGTCAGAATAGATCTTGGATTAGATAATGGATTCTTAGATGTGATACCAAAAACATAAGCAACAAAAGAAATAATCAATAAATTGGACTTCAAGAAAGTCCACCAAGCACATAAAAAGTGGCACAAATCATTAGTTATTAGGAAAATATAAATCAAACTCACAATGAGATACCACTTTATACCTATTAAGATGGATGAAATTAAAAAAAGACAATAAAAAGTTTTGGTAAAAATGTGGAGAAATTGGAACCCTCTTACACTACTGGTGGGAATGTAAAATGGTGCACCTTCTTTGTCAAACAGTCTGTCAGTTACTCAAAAAGTGGAGCATAGAGTTATCATATGACCCAGTGATTCTACTACTAGATATATGCCCCACACAAGTAAAAACTTATGTCCGCACACATACTTGTAAATAAATGATCACAGCAGCATTACTTGTAGTGGCCTAGAGGTGGAAACAACCCAAACGTCCATCCTCAGATCAATGGATAAACAAAGTGTGTACATCCATATGATAGAATATTACTTAGCCAAAGATAGGACTGAGTACTGATACATGCTACAACGTGGATGAATCTCAAATACTTTATGCTAAGTAAAAGAAGCCAGACACAAAAAAGCCACATATTGTATAATTCCATTTGTGTGGTATGTCCAGAATAGGCAAATCTATAGAGATGAAAAGCAGATTAGTGGTTTCCAGGGGCCAGAGGTGGGGAGAAGGGGGAATGACTGCTACTGAGTACAAAATTTTATGGGGGGAGTGATAAAAATGCTCTAAAATTGATTGTAGTGATGGTTGCACAACTGTAAATACACTAAAAGCCATTGAAATGTATATGAGGGTGATTCAAAAAGTTCATGGAAAGATTCATACTATCTTTTAATTCTATTTTTCCACAAACTTTTTGAAGTACCTTCCTTCTTTAAATGGGTAAACTTTACGGTATGTAAATTACATATTAAAAGCTGCTGAAGTAAAACCAAATGTGTTATTAATGTAACAAACTAAGTTAGATTATTCTGAATACCTGAATGCCTTTTGTGCATACATAAAAGTGGTTATTTAAAACAAAGTAGACATCTAAATTGAATTCCATTCAAAGCCACATCTTTTTGAGCAAATGTATCAGACATTATATTAGGTGTGCACTAGGGGATACAGAAATGAAAAAGAAACAAATCTTAGCCTCAGAGAGCTTACACTCAGTGGAATAAGAGACAGATATAAATATTTGTCATCTAAAATGTTCTTTTTCATATAACTTGTTTTATTTATTCAAATATAGCACTGAGACATAAAAACACAGCAGTTAATGACAGCATTGTCATTAGGAACCTTACGTAAGTAAATCATATTTTCTTCATTTTGAACCCCTCATAACATTTACAAAAAATAGCAAAACTGAAGCTTAGTGCTAGGATTTTAGAAATAGATGTCCGTTCAAGTCAATTATTCTTCTTTTTTCAATCGCATACTTATTACTAACACTTAAAGACCTATCCTTTAGGCAACTGTTTGTGAAGTCAAACTGCTTGGTTCTCCTGCATTAACTTGTAATGTTAACTATTTTTAACTGTAATTCTTGACTAGTCTAATAATGTTTTGAATTAATTGACCAGCTTACAAACGTGGAAGGATCTAATTGATGTACCTGACTGGGCAATTTTCCATGAGTCACGTTGGCTCATTTAAAATTCTGTGAAGAGTATAATGATTGACAGAAAAGCTTCCTTAAAGCAGCATTTATTTTGGGGATACATTACTTTTTACTGGTGAACTTGGCACCTTGACCTAATGTAAAATGATTGGAATTAACAATTACACCTCAAGATATTAATGTGCACATTGAGTGGTGGGTATTTGCGTTATCAGATGCAGTTAATAATCTCTTGATAAATCACAATTTTGGAACCAAACTTTATGTAATTTGAGGTGGAAGAAAAGGAAACACACTCAGAAAGTTGTTATATCTTAGATAAAAGTCAAGCATTGCACACTTATCCATATTTTCCATTCTCACATTTTTGTTGTTGTTTGTTTGTTTTAGCAGCTGGTCAGTAAGGGGATCCAAACCCTTGACCTTGGTGTTGTAACACCACTCTCTAACCAACTGACCTAACCAGCCAACCCCCATTCTCATTCTTCTTTACCCAACATTGGGAGGGCATATGTTTATGATTTCCATTTTTTGCAGACCACAAAACTAACTAATAAATGAATAGCAGCTATCTGAAGACGTATGGTAGTAGTATCATGTGTTATCTGCTCTAGAGTTAGCCTGCCTGGGTTTAAATCTCACTTCTACCACTTAATAGCTCATTGAATTTGGACACATTTCTATCCTGCTCTGAGCCTTAGTTTCCTCATCAGTCTAATTGAAATAAAAAATGAACTTATCAAATGGGCTATTGGGAGATTTGAGTGAGATAACACACACAAAGTGTGTAGTACACTACCTGGCACTTAGAGTCACTCTCTATATGCATTATTAGTATTAACCACAATCTCCCTCATAGAATGACTTGGACAAATAGCTGGGATATATCGCCACCATGAGGATGAATGTGGGCCACAGTCACAATGTCGGAAACTGGATTTCTAACAGTATGTGGGATCCAGGTAAACAAAGCAGGTCACTCAAAGAATTATAGAGGTCAAAAGATTAATCTCATTCACCATACTCTATTTTCTTTTTCTTTTTTAATTCCAATGTGTTTTCGGTGAGAATTGCAATACTTATTGTCAAAGAAAACAAACAAAATGTCAAAAACTTTACAAAAAAATCAAAACATCCATACTCTTTTCTGAGGTGCAACCTTACAGATTACCTACAAGGGTACTGAAACTATCTAAAAGTGCTCCACCGTCTCTTAAGATGAAAGTGGTGCCATTTCCTTGTTAAGCCCAAGATAACTATGCTCTTCCTTATATCTCTGCTAGGTAATAAGAAAGCAGCTTGTTCCAATATTTTCTATTTAACAAGCTACTTCCCTAGTTGGTGGCTTAAAACAACCATTTTATTTGCTCCCTATTTTGTGGGTCAGGAATTCAGGAAGGGCTTAATTAGTAGGATTTTCTCTGATCACATGGTTTCAGCTGGGAAGATTTGTCACATCTGGGTTAGTCATTCACATGCTTAGTGCCTTGAGGCTCCTTGCCTCTTGCCCTCCCCATATGAATCTCATTTTCCATATAGTTGGGATTCTTGGTGACTTGGCAGTCTCTAGGTAGTTGGGCTCTGTTTTAATCCGTTTTGTGTTGCTATAACAGAAATACCTGAGACTGGGTAATTTATAAAGGAAAGAAGTTTATTTGGCTTACGATTCTGGGACAGCTGCATCTGGCGTGGGCCTCAGGCTGCTTCTACTCATGGCCAAAAGTGGCAGGCAGCCAGGGGGTACAAGCAGATCACATGGTGACAGGAAGCAAGAGAGAGGAAGCAAGAGAGAGAAAGTGCCAGGGTCTTTTTAAGCAACAGCTCTCGCGGGACTAATAGAGGGAGAACTCACTCATTAATCCCCCCCTCCCCAGGGAGAGCATTAATCCATTCATGAAGGATCCGCCCCCACGACTCAATCAGTTTCCAACACTGCCACATTGGAGATCAAATTTCCACATGAGTTTTGGAGGGGGCAACACATCCAAAATCCATCAGGCTCCTTACAATACAGCTGGTTTGCCCCAGAATGTGATGGCCAGTCTTTTAATGCCTGGGCCCATACCCTGGCACAGTGTCACTTCTGCAAATTTTGTTCTTCAAAGCAGTCAAGAGCTTACTCAGATTTAAGAGAAGGTGATACAGACACCACCTCTCAATGGGAGAAGATTAAAGAATTTGTAGCCGTCTTTGATCTTTGAGCTACATGCCTATATAAATATATTTTTCTCAGCCTTATCATTTGTTTGTTTGTTCATTAATGAAGCACCAGCCTATGGAATATAGAAGTTAGTACCATGAGATTATTTATAAAATGAAAATTTTCATTAAATGTCATATTTTATTTTGTGGATGCTGGAAAGTTTCTTTGTTTCTGAGTTTCTTTGGTAGCTTTCTTATTCTATTCAAGCGCTGTACACAGATAAAACTTTCTTGAGTGAAATGGAGGCATATAAAGCCATTTGCAAGTATGCTCTCAATAGCAGCTTTCAGTTCCCTGAAATAAAATAGGTCAGAAATAAAAAAGTAAATTAATTAAAATAGAAAAAAATTGTAAAAGCAAAACTCTAGCTAAAATATGGGTTCCTAATGCAGATTGTTATCATGGGCTCATTATTTAAAAATAATTATTTACATCCAGAGCACAGTCATTTTAAGTCACATTGTTATTAACATAAAAATTGCTTATCCACCTAATTTATTCTGTTATATGGCATCTATTTCCACTTGAATCAGAAAGTGATCTATGTGTCTTTTACTAATAAGAATTGTTCCAAGTATGAGAATTTATTTTCGCATTTTCCATTTTCTTCAATTTTACAATGGTATTAGCCTGTCTGCCTAATGTCACTTATTATGTGGCAGAGAGACAGCCTCCTAATGTCCCTAGCTCTGCAGTGAAGGATACCAAAACTTCATCTTGTCTCCCTTCTGCTTATGGAGATTATCATAGGTGGTATCTGGCCCAAGACATTCACTCAACCAATGTAAAGGATACAATCATTTCAAAGCTTTGGTCATGTCTTTGTATATCTAGAAAATGCCCATTGAAGGTGTATGACTAGGTCGTTTACCAGGTTTGGGCAGGCTTAGGAGCAAGAGAATGAACAACCAGAGAGCTGACTTGACTCATCATAATGAACAGGAAATCTTTCCTGACATCACTGAATTTAGAGAAATATTTATCTGTCTCAGTATGTTTTTGGACTTCACTGCTTTGTGCAAATTGTTTGTCTTTGAGATGTGCATGTGTGTGTGTGTGCATGTGGTTACTGAATGGATAAATAGGAAGAATGAGAAAGCATGGTTTTATCTCATACTAAGAGGATTTGGAGGAGAAATTATCTTGGATTGCTCAATTTGGGAAAGATTAACTTCTGTTCAAGCAGTGTGTTCTCTTAAAAGGGTAAGAATCAGCATGGTGAAGCCTCTCTTGAAAAAATGGGGGAAGGCAGGGGTAGCACTGGACATAGGAGAGCTAGTTTCCCTTGTAATTCTACTTTTTGGTGTCTTTCCTACAGAAACCCTTTGCACATGACTGCATGGCCACATCTAAAAGGATGCACGATTTATAAGTTAAAAAAAAAAAAAAAAAGGTAACAACCTAAGTTCCCATCAGTAGAGGAATGACTAATAATGGAATACTCATAGTATTCAAGAAGATGGATCTTAATGACCTGACATGTGAAAATCTCAAAGGGGTATTGTTCAATGAAGAAAAGAAGATGAAAAATGATACATAGAATATCAAGTCATTTATGTAAAAATACCTACATATTTTTTCCCTAGCTTTTCCATTTATATGTATTCCTTCAGTAAGCAATTACAGAGCATGTAGGATGTATGGGATATTGTACTAGGTGACACGCAAATTAGATTAGACAGTGTTCTTATTTTAGAAATTACACTATTACAAGAAATTATTGACTAGGTCTATATTTCTAAATTATATGTGAACAATTATTACTGTTCCCATTCCCTTAATCTGTAAGATATTTTCTGACATTTTATTTCTGCAGTCAAAGAAGTTTGGGAAGTGCTTTATAATGCACCACTCTTGGATAATCACAATGTATATTAGCATAGGAAAGGTACTGACATATCCTGCAATGCAGAGATTGTTTAGCTCATTATTTCACAAATTTATTTGGCCACAGATTTTTTTCTTATAATAATCCATGATAAACTTAATGAGAAATATTCTTTGAACATATTTATAATGGATGCTTTAAAGTATTTGTCTAGTAAGTCTAATATCTGGCCTTCCACAGGGACAGCTTCTATTCACTGCTTCTTATCCTGTTTATGGGTTATACTTGCCTTGTGTGTAGGGATCTTCACACAGAGAGAGCTTTACATAAGGTCACATAAAGACAACACCTGAAAACGGAGCTTTTCAGTGAGCTGCCAGACAAGTCAAGTAGTGACAGCTCTCAGGAGATGATACTTTTGGGGAGCTCCAAAACTGTTCTGCAACTTCCAGTGGATGCTAGGTTGCTGGTTTTCACAGCTATCATCACTACAAAGCTGTTGGTTTTCAAGACTATTGCAGAGCTTGGGGAGGGGAATGGAATTAAGGCAAGTTAAAATGCCACAGGACTTGCTGTTTTTCTGAAGTTCTGTCATTTTCCTTAATGAACATTTCTCAGGTTGCTGTACGCCTTTAGTTAATTTTAAAAGTTCTGAAAAAGTTGATCTTGACAGTTTTTGCAAGTGTTCTCATTCCTTTTATGGATGATCAGATTTTCATGCATTTTTTTATGTCACTATTTCTTTGTTTTTGTTATTTTCCTATGCTAAGAATGTCCATGTTCTATTCTGCTTGGAAAATCTTCAACCATACATCAAATATCTCTTTCTCAGTGTAGCCTTCAATAGCTTCCTTTTGTTCTTGCCCTCCCAGGTAGAATTAATTATGCCCCAGATAACTTTTTTAACTTTTAATTTTTATTTATTTATTTATTTATTTTTTGACCAGTAAGAGGATCGTAACCCTTGGCTTGATGTTGTCTACACCACGCTCAGCCAGTGAGCGCACCGGCCATCCCTATATAGGATCCGAACTACTAGTGCCGCACACTCCCTAGTGAGCCATGGGGCCAGCCCTAACCTTTAATTTATTTTTAATTGTACATGGTTGTGGGGTACAGTGTATTGTTTTAATACATGTGTACATTGTACAGTGATTTGCTTAGGGTTGATACCGTACTGATCCTCTAAACGTTTATCTTTTCTTTATGGTGATTATGGTCAAGATCCTCTTTTCCAGCTACGTAGAAACATACAATATAATATTATTAGTTACAGTCAGACTAGAACACCAGAACTTATTCTTTCTATCTAGCTGTAACTTTGTACCCATTAATCCATCTCTTCACTTCCACCTCACCCCTCTTTCCTTCCCAGCCTCTGGTAGTGATTATTCTACTCTACACTTCTATGAGAATCTCTCTGTATCTTCCTCCTCTCCTCCTCCTCCTCCAATTCCCTATATGAGTGAGATCATGCAGTATTTGTCTTTCTGTGCCTGGCTTAGTTCACTTAACATTAATGGTCTCAAGTTCCATCCATGTTGCTATAAGTGACAGGATTTTATTTTTTTAGTGCCTGAATAGTATTACATTGTGTGTATATACCACATTTTCTTAAATCCATTCATCAGTTGACAGACATTTGGGTTGATTCCATCTCTTGGCTATTGTGAGTAGTGCTTCTATGAGCATGAAAGTGCAGCTGTCTCTTTAGTATGCTAATTTCCTTTCCTTTGGATATATACCTAGTAGTGGGATTGCTGGGTCATGAGGAAGTTCTAGTTTTAGTTTTTGAGGAACCTCCATACTATTTTCCATACTGGCTGTAATTTAATTTACATTTCCACCAACAATGTAGAAGACTGTCCTTTACTCAGTATCCACACCAGCATTTGTTGTTTTCTGTCTTTTTTTACAATAATCATTCTAACTGGAGTGAGATGATATCTCACTGTGATTTAATTTGCATTTCCCTGATGATTAGTGATGTTTAGCATTTTTACATGTGCCTGTTGGCCATTTGTATGTCTTCTTTTGAGAAATGTCTATTGAGGTCCTTTGCTGATTTTTAAATTGGGTTATTTTTTTTTTTTTCTGATGAGTTGTTTGAGTTCCTGAAATACCTACATATCTTTATGGATATTATAGAAGCAAAAATTGACATCTTGCCCTGCTTCAACATCACTAAGCCGTTCATTACCATAATAAATAATGATAATAATAATAACAGGGTTACCCTCACTGGTTCTAACCACCAGGTTAATAAAATCTTTAATATTTCCTATAAAACTGGGCTCCCTAACAAAAACAATGTTTTGATAATGCTGAAGTCTGAAGATATGTTCTGTGACCTTTGTTAATATTATAATCTTGTGAAAAATTTGATGTTTTCCACAATGATTAGGCTCATGTGAACTGGGTAACCTTGGCAATTATGAATTTTTTTCTGTAAATACCTGTTGTGCTTGTGTTTGCCATGCCAGTCCTTCTGAAGTCTGACTTTTTGCAATGATTGCACATAAAACTTTCTCTTTCTTTTCCAAATGAATGTGTCTCTTTGTCTTCCTTTGATACTGCAATCATGTTTGTGAATGCATATAAAATATTAAGAAGCACAGAAACAGTGCAGTAGTCAAATGGGATTTTAGTCTTTTTGCAATTTTTATTTTTCATAAGGGGAATTTATCTAACTAAAATGCATTTTTATAAAGAACTTAAGAAACATTTAAAAATATTGCATTTTGAAAACTGTATATGTCAAGTTGACTAATGCCACTATTTTCCTACCTGGGTAAAAATTGGCAATAATGCTAATGGGAATTACTCTGTTCTTTTGGTTGTCTCTTCCTTCATTTCTGTTTCCACAGAACAGGATTTAGGAAAGAAAAGAGAAATAGTTTTGTAATGGAGAAACTTGGTCAAATTTGGATCTTCAAAGGAAACTGCTGATTTTAAGAGAGGAGCTCCATTGCCCCCATGTAGATGGAATGATAGTGAAAATCTCTGCTGAGTGCAGGGCAAAGGTGTTCCTAATCATTTGCCTGACAAATGCCAACTGCAGTTGCCACCCGTCACCTGTTAACCAAAGATATGTTTTACATGTCTCCTAAGAACATTCCTCTAAATCATTGCACAAACTGTTAAAGCCCAAATTACAGAAAAAAGTTAAACAGTGTTTTTCAAAACAAAGCATTATGAAAGATCAATAAACTGTATAATACATATTTACTCCTGTAGGCACAGTGGGGAGAGAAGGGTGTCTCTGCCATTTCTTGGTTGTGTAAAAAGTTAAACAGTGATTTCAAAACAAAGCATTATGAAAGATCAATAAACTGTATAATATATATTTACTCCAGTAGGCCCAGTTGGGAGAGAAGGGTGTCTCTGCCATTTCTTGGTTGTGTAAGTTTAGACAAATCCCTTTACTGCTCTCTGCCTCATAGTTTTCATCTATAAAAGTTTATGCTTCCCTTGGGGGTTTCTGGGAGGACTAAAAAAGGTAGGGTTCAAAGTATTTATAAGGAGATTTTTAGATATCACCAGACAACCTTAAATATTAGTCTCCTTTCTCAACCCCCAAATCAGTTAAAGATGTTATTTATAAAATGAATTGTAGATAGATAAGCTCAAACTCTCATATTATAGATGTGGAAATTGAAATGCAGAGAGGTTAAATGATTTTCCTAAGGCCAAGGAAACAGTGGCAGAGCCAATATAAAAGCTCAGTTTTCATAATTAAATATGTCAAGATAGGAATAATCTAATCGTTTTAATGTGTGTATTTATTTTGTTTCTTTTTCTTTCTATCCAAAGGAAAGACATACAAATTCTTACCCAATTCCCACTGTTTCTCAGGTGATATTGAGGATTAAAACCTACCCCATGACGCTCTGCTGTCACTACACTGTCAATGAGTTGATTTAGTTATGGGTGTAATAAGCCATTAAGGACTATTGTTAAAGACAAAAGAAGGCAAATACCAATGGAGAAAGAAAGGATTTGTCCTAGCCATTTGTTCTCAACCTTGGCTGCCCATTACAATGACTTGGGGAGGTTTAAAAACTTCTGATACTTAGTTATCACCATCCAGAGAGTCTGTTTAATTGGTCTGGGTTTTGACTCTGGCATTGAATCACCTCAAGTGATTCTAATGAGCAGCTCAAAGTTGACAATCACCACTCCATGTATGCCCATTTGCCCATCTGCCAACCATCATATTTGATAAAGTTAAAAAGTTAATTTTAAAAATTTACCTGCCAGCAGGTTTGTAATTTATATCTGTAATTCTGAAATTTCAAATAAGACTTACGAACCCACCAACTGGGTATGGCATCTTTTGTTCCCTAAATAATACATGACAGTCATTAGATTACATATTTTGAGCTAATTAGATGTTTTCACCATTTTAATTCCTTGTTTTCATCATTGTCAATGTGTTTTAGATCCCATTTCATTTTTAAAGTAAAAAATAAAAACTTCCCCCAAAAGTGAAATCAAATAAAAAGGCTAAAAAAATGCAAACGCTAACTTTGAATCCAAACTAAAAAAAAAAACCAAAAAAAAAACAAAAAAAAAAAAACAAAGGAATAGAATTGATGTGAAATGATAACACAATCACACTAGGAACAAAAGAGAATTATATAAAGTAACTTTTTCTCAGGTACTGTGATTGTACAACATCAGGGCTGCATATTTTAAGGACAAAAAATGACAAAAAATCTCGAAGTTAATATGTTTATTGTTGATAGTGGTATTGGTGTAGTAAATCTTCAACTATTTTGTGTTTAATGCAGGATAGAGGAAGTGAGTAAATATGATAGATGTTACAGGGAGCCAGAGTTATCACTGTGGCAGAAGGAAGAAAGATAAAAGTAGAAAATAGAGGAAAGTTAGGAAAAATGCTGTTGCATTATATTTGAATCAGAGGTATTCTTCTGAACAATGATTTTTTAAAAAAATTCTAGCTGTGCTCACTGAAAAGATTTAGAAGCAATTCCATCCTAAGAATATTGAGCATGCCTTTCTGTTTCTAAATAACTTTCCCTAGTAAAAAGAATTAAGAATTCCTAGAGAAGTTCCTGATTCACAGTCTGGGGAAAGAGAAGTATAAGGTGAAACTGTGACAATTTGTTATGCCTAAAAGCAAGAGAGTGATTTAAAAAACAAAGGTACATCTCAAAAGGATATAACATTTGAAGAGACATTTCTTCAAAGCAGATATACAAATGGCCAATAAGTACCTGAAAAGTAGCTCAACATTGTTAGTTGTGAGGGAAATGCAAATCAAAAATATGATGAGATACCACTTCATACTCACCTAGAATGGCTATAATCTAAACAATGGAAAATAACAAGTTGGCAAGAATGTGGAGAAATTGAAATTCTCATATATTGCTGGTGGGATAATAAAATGGTGCAATGGCTTTGGAAAATATTTTGGAAATTCCCCCAAAGGTTTATGTACTGGAAACATGACCTCCATTGTAACAGTGTTAAGAAGGTAGGAAATCCAATTATTGTATTGTAAAGGTAGGGCCTTTAAGAGGTGATTAGATTGTGAGAACTGTGCCCTCATAAATGGATTGAACCATTCATGGCGGAATGGGTACAGTTCTTTTGCCTTTTAAGGAAAACGAGTGAGAAAATTACTCTTGCCATTCTCACCATGTGATACCCTGAGTTGATACAAAGAGTCACCAAACTAGGAAGGAGGCCCTCACCAAATGTGTTTCCTGGACTTTTGACTTCCCAGCCTCCAAAACCGAAAGAAATAAATTACAATAAGTTACTCAGTTTCAGGTGTTCTGTTATAAACCACAGAAACAGGACTAATACAGCATATAACAAAGAGAATTAGAAACAAACTTTCACACAAAAATGTGTATGTGAATGTTCATAGCACCATTATTTATAATAGTCCCCAAACAGAAACAACCCAAATGTTCACCAACAAATGTAATATATTCATACAATGTAATATTACTGAACCATAAAACAGAATGAAATACTGATACATGCTAAAACATGGATAAATCTGGAAGATATTATAGTAAGTCAAAGAAACTAGACATAAAAGGACACATATTGTATTAATCCATTTATATGAAATATCTGTAATAAGCAAACACATAAAAACAGAAAATAGATTAGTGTTTGCCAGGGATTGGGGGGAAGGGTTAATTGGGAGTAACTGTTTAGTGAGTAGGGGGTTTTGCTCTGAAGTGATGGAAATGTTCTGGACTTAGATAGTGGTGATGGTTGTCCAATGTTGTGAATGTACTAATAATCACTATATTCTGCAATTTAAAATAGTTAAAATGTACGTTCTTCTCAACTTCATATGGAACCTTCTCCAGGATTGATCATATGTTAGGTCACAAAACAAGTCTTAACAAATTCAAGATTAAAATCATGCCAAGTATTTTTTCTGACCACATGGTATAAAACTTGAAATCGATAACTGAGGGAACTTTGGAAAATTAACAAATACATGAAAATTAAAAAACACGCTCCTGAACAACTAATAGGTCAATGAACAAATTAAAAGGGAAATCAAAAAACTTTTTGAGACTAATGAAAATAGAAACACAACATACCACACCTAATGGACACAGCAAAAGCAGTTCTAAGAGGGAAGTTTATAGTAATAAATTCCTACATTAAAAAAAGAACTCAAATAAATAACTTACTGTTAAACCTCAAGACTAGAAAAAACAAGAACAACTAAACCAAAATTAGTAGAAGGAAGAAAATTTAATGATCAGAGCAGAAATAAGTTAAATAGAGACTAGGAAACAATTGAAAAGACCAAGGAAACTAAGAGTTGTTATTTAAAAAAGATAAACATGATAGACAAGTCATTAGCTAGACTAAGAAAAAAAAGAAGACTCGAACAAATAAAATTAGAAATGAAAAGGGAAACATTACAACTGATACAGCAGAAATACAAAGGATCAACAAGACTATTACGAACAATTATACACCAATAAATTGGATGACCTAAATAAAATGGATAAGTTTTTTGACACATCCAACCTACCAAGATTGAACTATGGAGAAATAGAAAATCTGAACATACCAGTAATGAGTAAGGAGATTCAATCAGCAATATAAAAAGTCTCACATCAAAGAAAATACCGGGACATGATGGCTTCCCAATTCTTCTCAAATTGTTCCAAAGAAATGAAGAGGAGGGAATACTTTCAAACTCATTTTACAAGGCCAGCATTACCCTGATATCAAAGCCTGAATAGGACAACACAAAGTAAGAAAACTACAGGACAATATTCCTGATGAACCTGGATGCAAAAAGCCTCAAGCAATTACAGATAGATCTGCCATATGACCCAGCTATTCTATTGCTGGGAATATACCCAGAGGAATGGAAATCGTCATGTCAAAGGGATACCTGTACTCCAGTGTTTATTGCAGCACTATTTACAATAGCAAAGAGTTGGAACCAGCCCGATGTCCATTATCAGATGAATGGATATGGAAAATGTGGTATATCTACACAATGGAATACTACTCTGCTATAAAAACAAATGAAGTACTACCATTTGCAGCAACATGGATGGACTTAGAGAAAATTATATTAAGTGAAGTAAGCCAGGCACAGGAAGAGAAATACTGCATGTTCTCACTTATTTGTGAGGACACTTTATTCATCCCTTCCAGAGGATGCACCGACAAGTAACCTTCTTGGAAAAGACAGGACCCCTCACCAAACACTGAATCAGCCAGCACCTGGATCTTCGAATTCCCAGCCTTCAAAACTGTGAGAAATAATTTATTTTCTTTATAAATTACTCAGTTTAAGGTATTTTATTATAGCAGGACAAGCAGACTAAGTGAGCAAGTAATTCTTTCAGGGAATCCTGTGCTTCTTAAGTTTGACCCTTTCCATTGCAGAAGATGTCCTAAGTCCTATTGTCATATCTTGGTTTTAGATGTTATGAAACCTAATTTTGGAGGTGGGGAGAGTGTTTTCATTCAGGGTGACTAGAGAGGGACCAAGTAAAGCCTTAGGATGAAAGCAGTCATGAGGTCCTCTGGGAAGGCACAAGATACTAATCAGGCAAGTCATGAGTGGATGGTGACTAGAGGAACAGCTATGTTTCCCTGGGAACATAAACGGAGCTCATCTTGGACTACTTGACTCTTCCTGGGCTGAGATTTTCATTCTTTTGTGAAACATCATTACAATCAGCTACTGCTTTCTGGGGACTCATTAACCAGCATGCCTCTACTTCTTCTCAAATTCCTGACCTAATTTTAATCTGGAGTAGTGATTTTCAAGCTTGCTTCCAAACTACAACTACCCGGAAAGATTTTTAAAATCCTGATGTCTGCACTTTACTACAGAACAATTAAATCAGGATCTCTGGAGATAGGACTACAGACATCAGTATTTTTAAAAGCCCCTAGGTAATTCCAATATGCTGCAAAGGTAGAGAACCACTGATCTAGAGCCTCACAACACAAGAATGCGGTCTAGTAACACGCAGCATCAGCATCAACTGGGTACTTTTAGAAATGCATAATCCTAGCCTTGTTCCAGACCTACTGAATCAGCAATTAACAAGAAACTCAAGTGATTTGTATTTGAGAAGCACTGATTTAGAACAATGATTCTCAATTCCTGCTACATATTAATATTAGAGATCAGATGTTTGAGTAGGTTCAAGAGGACAGGAAAATAGGATAAGCTTATGAGTCAGTAAAGAGGGCCCAGGGGAAATGGAGTATGGAGGGAGAGGGGGAGACAGCATATTGACTGACGCAAATAATCCAAAGGTATATTTGAATATGTTACAAGGTAATCATGTTTAATATTTAGTTGTCACTTTTAATTTCTAGTAGCCAACCTCCAAGAGAATCCCTAGTAATCCATACCGCCTGGTACTCAGGCCTTTGTGTAGCCCCCTCCCACACTGAATTAGGGCAGCTTTAGTGTAACCAATAGAATATGGAGGACATGATAGTGCTGGTTTTCAGGCTGGGCAATAAAAGTTATTGCAGCTTCTGATTCTCGGATCCCTGGCTCTGGGGGAAAGCCAGCTGTCACACTATGATGACACCCAGGCAGGCCCATGTAGAGAAGAACTTGGCCCTTCTCTAATAGCTGGTGCCAAATTGCCAATAACGTGAGAGAGCCATCTTAGAAGTGTACCTTCCAGTTTCAGTTGAGCTTTCAGGTGACTGCAGCTACAGCCAATATCTAACTGCAATTGCATAAGAAACCCTGAGAGAGAAATGTCCATGAGAACCCTGACCAAATTTTTGACCTGTAGAATCCAAAGACATAATAAATGTTTATTTTTTTTTTATTTTTTTTTTTATGCCATTAAGATTTGGAGTTATTTGTATTTGACCATAAGATAATTGCAACAAGGCTTGGTACCTGGAAGTGGGGTGCTGCCATAACAAAAACTTAAATGTGGCAGTGGATTTGGGACAAGGAGACAGGAAGACATCTGGAACAGCCTTGAAGGTATTAACAGAAATGTGATGGCCCTGAGAGAGGCTGCCAGTGAGGCCTTAAGAAAAAGTGAGGAGAAACAGAGGGGACATTGGTGGGGGGGAGGGGGGTTGGGAGGAGGGAGGGAGGTTTTGGTGAGGGGCAACAATAATCAGCCACAATGTATATCGACAAAATAAAATTAAAAAAAAAAAAGAAAAAGAAAAAGTGAGGAGAATATTCATTCTCTCTGATAAACAGTGAATCTAAGAGTCTGAAAATCTTTAGGGCATTGTTTCTACCCAAGGTAGAGAAGAGTTTATCTTGTAGAAATTTATGGATGTGGCTTTTGTTGGAGAAGATAATAAATTTATTCATAAGAAATCCATGGTGATTTTAAAAGAATTATATAATTTTGTACTGAAAGGGACAGAGAAAGTACAAAATGAAAACAGGCCATTTGATTCCCAAATATCTACAGGTAGAAAACAAGCTGCAAAAACCACGAAACTGTAAACACAGGCTACTTTTTTAGAGAGAGAGAAAAAAAAAAAAGGATGACTCAGATGGTGAAACCAAGCACCCAGAGGGTGGAGCCAAGAATCATTCCCAGGCAGTACGACTGAGCGCTAATCAAGGAGGTAGCAATGTGTGCCTGGCTGAATTTCAGAAGAGGTATAGACCAGTGACTTCTATGTCCCTCCAGTATCCCCCGTATTTGAACCAAAGCCTCATTAGTGGTTATCTTATACTTGTTCAATCACCGTGTATTGGATGTGTAGTGGGCATATACCTTGTTTGTTGTTGACAGGTTCTCAAACTGAGGGAAAGTATACTACAGGATCTGGACTCAAGAAACATCTGAAGAACTTCAGCCACACCTAGACCTGATCTAGATGATGAGATTTGGGATGTTGATCTGGGCTCTATTACCGTAATGGAAGATCTTTTGGCTATATGTGAATGTATATTGCATATAGGAGGGATGGCCAGAGGGTTCACTGCATCAGATGAAATTTTCCAAATATGGCTGCATCTATATATACATGTTTTTTCATATGCTCTTTTTACAGTGTGACTGACAATCTTCCCACAAAGAGGTGAAAAAGTAAATATTTCTTCTCCTTGACTCTGGCCAGGGTCTTGTGACTGCTCCAATGAATAGAATATGGGAAAAGTAATGCATGACTTCCAAGGCAGAGTCAGAAAATATTACGAATTACCCTGGCTCTCTCTTAATCTTGGGATATTTGCCCTTGGATGTCAGCCTCCAAGCTGTGAGATACTAGCCCGCTCCCAGCCAACAGCATCAATGAGTGAGCCTTCTGATGATGCCACCCCCCAACTTTGGGGTCTTTCGGAGTAGGGACAAGCTCTCCCTTTTGTATTTTATTCAATTCCTGACCCATAGAATACTTGAGCATAATAAATGGTTGCTTATTTGTTACACGATCATAACAACTGGAATATAGTTATTAACAGTTTGTTTCTTTTTGGCATCTGGAGTGGAGACTCCAGAAGCTTGACTCTTTGCAGTTTTCAGTTGCAAAAAAAAGGTCTCACTAAATTCTCTATTCATTATTCAAATATTTACAATCATACAGGGAAGCTGAAGTTATCTCAGTGTGATTACTAGTTTGCGATATTCTTGTGAAAAGAAGGTAGAAAGTAATTAAAATTTTGGTTCAAATGACCTTATTTTTCAGGTAACACAAGAATAAAGTAAATAAAGGTATTATTTTTATAAAGAGAGATCTAAGCAGAATAGGTGACAATGTAAGAATATGAAAGCAAGATTTAGCAGAGTGAAGCCTTCTTTCAATAATTTAATGATAATTATGTAGATGAAAGGAAATGTACAAGAAGCTTTTTTGTTTGTTTCTTTTTCCATAGAGGGCAGGACATG
The DNA here is from genome assembly GCF_027409185.1 of Cynocephalus volans. Lineage (NCBI taxonomy): Eukaryota > Metazoa > Chordata > Mammalia > Dermoptera > Cynocephalidae > Cynocephalus > Cynocephalus volans. The sequence continues at coordinate 38,878,602 of NC_084478.1, read as the reverse complement.
AGGGAATGTGGTGGAAACTGGAGCAGCAGGAATTTGGGTCATAAATTAGGAAGCATTGCCTGACTATAAGAGATGTAAAATACTGAGTATGATATTAAGATACATTGTGTAATCTAATAAAATTTAAAGAAACATTTATATAGCTTTTTATTTAATTGAAAAATTACCTCCCAGTTCTATAAATTTGGAATTTTGTCAAGCATATTGCATATTAAAAATTTATTAACAAAAATAATTTTCACTGAGGTTGTTGGTTACTTCATAGTTTTTTGCAACAATCACCTGTACCTGCACATCCTAATTCATTCTGGAAATCTTTAATTAATTTCATGATGCCTGGTGCAGTGGAAAACACAGTACATTCAGTCAGAAATTCTGGTTTCTGCCTCTGTCTTTGTCATTATCTAGCTCTGTGACCTTGGTTAAATCATTGAGCTTCTTACAATTTTAGCTTTCCTATACATAATACATGAAATATACCTGCTCTCTTTCTTCATAGGTTTGCTGTACAAATCAAAGGAAATAATGAATGTTCCATGCCTGGCATATAGCGTACATAGAAGAAGAACTGCTTGTGAACTACAATGGAATCAGAATGCTTGTGGCCTGAAACCTTATCTACACTGATTGTTAAATGCATGATCCTTAAGAGGCACTATAGATGTCTTCTTCTTCATTTTTTTTTTTTTGCAGCTGGCCAGTAAGGGAATCGAACCCTTGGCTTTGGTATTATAACACCACACTCTAACCAACTGAGCTAACCAGCCAGCCCCATAGATGTCTTCTTGCACAAATTCATGCCCAGTTTATGACTCCCTACGTCAAATTTATATACTGAAATAAACACAAATTTTGGACTCTGAGAATATGGACCTGATATTTACCATCAGTGTGATTTTGGGCAAGTTAAACATAGTCTATCATCTGAAAAATGCAGATGAAAATGATAATACATGACTTACGGGGATAATGAGAGGTTTTAAGTCATATAACACATCTAAAAATGCCTTCCCAGCTGTATGGTGATTTTGATTTGCAATTTTACTGATACTTCAGAAATGGGGATGATGGTGTTTGTTGAAGTAACCTGCTCCATTGGTAAAAGAAATCTAACTGTTGAGAGGATCCTCATATCATAAAATTTATTTTCCTAAAAATTTCCACTATTGGTCTTTCTCCTGCTTTCTGGAGTAACACTATCTAAAGATATCACTTCCTCCACAACATGGTACTTCAAAATATTTGGAGATAGCTATCATGTCTCTTTTGGCTTCCCTCGAAAGACAAAAATATCCACTATCCTCAAAAGTTCTTCATGTAAATGGTTTTCTGTAGATTTTCTCTGGATCTTCTCCAGGATTCCTTCTGAAATGTGGAGTCTAGAATGGGGCATGACTCTCTAGATGTGTTCAGTCCACCATATATCACTTCCCTTTGTCTTGCCTCTAAGTACTTTTGGCTGTGTTCAGATTTAGTTTTTACATTACAACAGGAATTACAGTACTGTCAATAAATGCTAACCACATGCCATACACACTGCTTATTTTATTCTTCTAAAAGTCCTATGAGGCAAGAATTGTTTTCCCCATTGTATAGACACAATCAAGGGAGTTAAGAACTTACCCAAGTTCGCAAATTCACAAAGGCACCAGTGTGTGGAAAGGTGGGTATTTGGATATAGTTCTGCTTGAGGCCCTTACATACTGCCTTACACTGATTATCAACTCCCTGTTTTAACTATCGAGATTGATTTCCCCCATTGTACAATTAAAATTTTGTCATCTTAATTTGTGATTATTTTTCAAGCATTATCAAGATATTTGAAAACTTATTTCTGTCTTTGAATAAATTAAACTTTATGTAATGTGTAATCTGCAGAATATGCATTCTGTATTTCTGTATTTCATAGTTGACCGGATAGACCCCCAGAAATCCCTCTCCGTTGTGACCAATTCAGGAACTGATATACTTTAAGTCAGGTTGTTCAACCACTATAAATCTAACAACTGTATTTTCACCCAGCCTACATTTCTACATCTTGCTCATAACAATAACATGAAAAATATTGTCAAATGCCATTTTAGAATTAGGTAAGTGATGTCCCTGACGTACTCCTTTTTTCCAGACTAGTGACCCATATAAAGTTATTGTGAATCAGATGAAGGGTTTTAAAATGACAAACAATACAGTAAAACTATTGCCATTTCTATAATATCATAGAGGAATTCTCATAAAATATTCAACTCCAGATATAAATTTCATTTTATGGTAAAAATGATGTTTTAATTGTTAGAGACTATAATCCAAATTCAGTGAAAATCCTGTTATTATAATTCTAACCATGTTTAGAAATTATAGGTGTGGGAGGCAATAACAATTTTCACTTCGTGACATTTTCATAATGATACTAAAAATATTTTCAAAAAGTTAACAGCATTATAAAGATGTGAAAATTCATGCAATTATGAAAAAACGTGCTACCAAAATGATTAAATATTTTACTGATTAAAAAATGTTGCATAGATTTAAATTAAATATCACAGATCTTTTACCCTTCAGGATTTGGACTCATTTTGTCTGGACTAATTTATGCCTCTCTTTTTCATCCATTCATTCATCCACCTAGCAAATGCATTATATTTGCAAGTAGTGTGCTTGGGCTTGGGAAGTCTCATAATATATTAGACGCAATTCCTGTATCTATTGAGTGGCAGACATATCCTATAATTCAGCAAGGAAGAGAATATGTTTATAAATTATTTAAAGTAGATTGTGATAAATTCCGTAAAAATAATTCAGAGAGAAGAGAGAACGATCACTTTTGGCCAAGATAATGAGCAATATTTCATAGAACAGGTTGAATATAAGCTGGGCCTGGAAATCTAGTGATATATCAATACTTCAGGATGTGATGAATGGCATATCTCCTTTCCAATCCATTTTAATTTTGAAGGTATTTATTTAAGGCCTAAAGGTAGCAGAGAGAAAATGTTATCCCTTTCTTTGTCAAAGATAGAATGGTATCTTAGTGAAATACAGGGTGTAAATACTAAGGCAGTATCTTTTTAAACACCTGGATTTGTCTTAGATATTGTGCTATGAGCTGGGTTTACAAAAGAAAAAAAGAAATAATCCTTGCTCTCTAAGAATTTATAATGTTGTAATAACTAACAATATTCTCGCAAGATACTGGATTAAAGTATTTAAATCCATGTATTCCCATACCTTCACCCACGTTTGGCATTATTTCAATTTTAGCCCATCTAGTGTGGCACTTTAGGGGTAGCTAGGCAGACCTTTCCTGAAATGACAGCAAATAAATCAGGAAACAGAACAATATGCCATGTGAGATTGTGCTGCCACACATCAAAACAGAGCCAGAATGTAACATTTGATTTGTTTCTAGTTTGAATTGAAACTACACTAATATCCAACAATGAGTGTTGGGGAAAGTTCATTTTAGATGGCAAAAGACCATGGAATACAGCAATCTGTTGCATGTTGTTCACAGTTGAAATAGAATTTCTTCTATTACTGTGTGATCACTTTGTAAAAAGTAGGCTTTCCTCAGACTTCTGTTTAGAGGCAGAAAGTTTTTAAAATTACCACCCCCCAACCCACCGCTGGTATAGTGTTATTTTGTCAAAGAAACATTTTTAAAACTATTTTCCCTCCACCACACCCAATTACCTGTGTTCAGTCAGAAAAGATAAACCATTGTAGGTGTTTTATTTATTTATTTTAAAATTAATTAATTTGTTTTTTAATTGACAAATACACTGCAGGTATTTAAAAGAGAGGAAATATCAGGCAGGGACTTCACATGGGTAATTGACAAACTGAGGATCCAAAGAGGAGGCCTAAGACAATCTAGACATCAGCAGAAGCAGAAAGTGCTGCCACACCTAGGCTGAAGGGACAGAGGGAGGTGACAGCATTGTTGAAGACCAGGAACTGATGATGGAAACTGAAACTATAGTAGGTCAGACTGATTGGAAATAGAGCCATTAAGGAAAAGACCGGCTAGAGAGAGGTGGTGCAGAGGAGCTGCTGCTGTTGCTGGAGACAAAGCCCACAGCAGAGACTGAGAGAAGAAAGACCCTGGCTTCTCCCCCACTCCCACCCTCTGAGTCTTTCAACATACCTCCAAATAACTGAACTTATGCTGAAGGTAGAGGGAAAAGGACAGGGAGAAATGCAGTTCCCTGTGATGTAGAAAAGGACAAAGAGAGGGGTGGAAGGGATCTGAGAGCAAAAAGCCAGCACAGGACTCATAGATAACCAGTTAACATTATTTCTGATATCTTGTATTCATTAAATGAATACATGTTCACACTAAATAAATAACATATAAACATATATATTTGGATTCTACAAGGTTATTTCACAATTTACACACTATAATGCATTTCCTTTATCCATTTCACACATATTATGAGCATCTTTTCATGTCACCATATTCAGATAATTTTCTTTTAGCAACTGCACAATATTCCATTGTATAGATGGACCTTAATATATTTAAATAGCCCCCTTATTTTGGTTATGCAAAATTTTTCATGATAACAAATAATGCCAGATTTGAAGGTGCTTGTACTTTGTAAAATTGCTCACTTCTACAATTATTTTATAGCGTAGATTTCTAAAAGTGGATTTCTTTATGAAATACAAGTATATACACTCACATTTCTGGTAGATCTCTTCATACGTTCTATGTAATGTTTGTAGTAATTTGTACTTACATTAGGGTTGTATGAAAGAGTTTGTTTACTAACCATTTCCCCCAATATTATGTATTGTCAATGTTTGTCTATCCGGTAAATACACATATGAATACATGTAATGGTGTATGTGTCTGTATGTGTTAGGGTCTGTGTCTATGGCAATGGCTATAACTATATCCATATGTCTATAAATATGTAAATATGTCTACATCTATATATTTGTGACTATATCTATGTCTATGTATCTATATAAATACAGTTGGTCTTCATTATTCATGAATTCTGTTTTTGCAAATTTGTTTCCTTGATAAAACATATTTGTAGTCTCCAAATCAATACTTTTGGTGGTTTTGTTTTCTTTGTGGACATGTGAAGAGTGGTGAAAAATTTGAGTCACCCAACATTCATGTTCCCAGCTGAGGTAGAACAAAGTGATGCTCTGCTGTCTTGTTTCAGCTCTCAGCCTTCATAATAGAGAAATATCCTTTTCATAGTCTTTCTAGGGTTGTGTTTTTTTTCCTGCATTTTTGTACTTTGTTGATGACTTTGATGTTTATAATGGCCCCCAAACATAGTGCTAAATTGCTGTCTACTATGCTTAGGTGCAAAAAGGCTGTGATAGACCCTATGGAAAATATGTGTATTAGGTAATCTTTGTTCAGGCATGAGTTACAGTGCTGGTGGCCATAAGTTCAATGCTAATACATCAACAATATATATTAAGGAGTCTTTAAACAGAAACACACATAAAATAATGCTATATGTTGATCACTTGATAAAAATGTCTGGACCAGAGATTTTAAAAAACTTAGCCTTGTATTTCCCGAAGAGGAATCGTTCAGTATTTGCTAATTTAATGTTCCCAGAGACTTGATAGAGCATAACTACCATGAATAACAAGAATCACTTGCATCTACATCCGTCCCTCAAGATCCATAAGGGATGGTTTCCAGTATCCCCGTGTATGCCCAAATTCATGAATACTCTGTTCCTGCCATCTGTCTTGCAAAACCTGTGGATATGAAAAGTTGGCCTCCATATATGCTGTTTCTGCATTCTGCCAATACTGTATTTTTGTTCCGTGGTTGGTTGAAAAAAAAATCTGTATAAGTGGACCTGCACAATTCAAACCCATGTTATTCAAGGGTTCACTGTACATTTATGGCTCTATTCATTTATATTTCTATCTTTCTGTGTCTTTGATTCAATAAACATTTATTACATGCCTCCTATGTATGAGACACTGAGAATAGAATGTTGGACAAAGACACCAAAAACAAAGGCAACAAAAGAAAAAATAGACAAGTCAGACTACATCAAAATTTAAAACTTTTGCTTTTCAAACGACACTACTAACAAAGTGAAAACACAACCCACAGATGGGAGAAAATATTTGCAAATCATACACTTACTGAAAGATTAGTATCTGGTATATAGGAGTATAAAGAACTCCTATATCTCAACAATAAAAATTCAAACAATCCAATTAAAAAATGAGCAAAGGACTCGAATAGACATTTCTCTAAAGAAAATATACAAATGGCCAATAAACATATGAAAAGATGCTCAACCATCACTCATTATTAGGAAAATGTTGATCATAACCACAATGATATATTACTTCACACCCATTAGGATGGCTATTATCAAAAAAGAAAAAGAGGGCCAGCCCCGTGGCGCACTCGGGAGAGTGCAGTGCTTGGAAGCACAGCTGCGCTCCTGCTGCGGGTTCGGATCCTATAGAGGAATGGCCAGTGGGCTCACTGGCTGAGCGCGGTGCGGATGACACCACGCCAAGGGTTGCGATCCCCTTACCGGTCACAAAAAGACAAAAAAAAAAAAAAAAAGAAAAAAGAAAAAGAAAGAAAATAATGTCTTTGTGAGGATGTGCAGAAATTACAATCTTTGGGCATTGCTGGTGAGAAGTAAAATGGTGCTGCTACTGTAATAAACAGTTTGGCAATTCCTTAATAAATTAAATATAGAATTACCAAAGCAAATCCTGAGGCAAGGTTTTTGTATGCATATGAAAGGTGATCTTAGGGCTTAGGTGGAAGGAAAACAGGAAAAAGCAGAAGGATGAAAAGCCCATAAAAACACATCTTAAAAAGGTCACTGTTCTGGGCAGCCAGGGTTCCATTCTACCAGGATTCAAGAAACACATAGAATGCTACCCCTAATTATCCACAAGAATGGTGGTAGACTAGCGCATTTATCCACTAGCTCCCATCCACCATTCGTCAAGTGTTACCTCTGGAGGTCTTAACCGTATACCTGTGGGCTGCACATGCTAGCAGACCAAGTAGATTTCTGCAGCATTAGAAATGTTCTTGAAACGATGTACAGCAGACGGGAGACTGAGCTTGTTAGACGCTGTTCACAGCAACTGTGGCTGAAATCATTTGTGGACCTAAAAATGTGACATAGGAAAACAGAGGTATCTGATACCTTAGTTAATGACTGATCCATTTCATATCTATGTCATTTGACTTTAGAGTGCATAACTCTACTTTTTTGAACTTTCAGGGTTTCAGATGTAGTGGAAATATGAATTTCTTAAACCAGATATGCAAATGGCTGAAAGCTGACACGAGAAAGACCGAGGTAGATAGGGATATGAATCTCGAGGGGAGTAGTCCCAGATTCTTGAGGAGCAAGTGCTCACTCACATTTACGTTCACACGCTAACATCTGAACCCCATGACACTGAATATGCTGGTAGAATAATTCATATTTTACAAGCAAAATTACATGAGAGATATGGAAATTATCAGGTATTTATTAACAAATTGAGGCTAGATTCTATTCTCTTGTGTCTTATCTCAGATTCTTTTCCCAAGGTTGTACTTCTTCTCTAGTGCTGCTGATATTCAGAGATTTCTTCCCTCCATGCCCTTGCTGTTTCAGGAATATCTTTGACATGATTACTTGACCCAGCCTATTTCACTCATACATTGTTCATTTTTTGGGCCTCAGGCTACTCATCTTTATGAAGAGGAAATCTGGTGTTTCTCAGTTTCATGTACCTCCAACATTCTATTCTCCCTTGTCTGCATGTGCTATACATACCTTGCATGTCCTGGTAGCAGGAACTTTGATGTACATTTAAAATAACAAGCTGTGTACATCTAAGTTGCTTGCTATAGTTGATACCTTTTAGAGGAAATCATGTATCTAGAGGTAAATTTTTTGATCTGTCAAATCTTGCAGAGTTTATAGAAAGACATGTTAACAATTTTGGAAAGTGAAAAATCTTAGTTACCTTTTGATAAAACTGATTAATTTTGTCATATCCATTTTATTTAGTTGAGGAAATCAAAACCAGCACTAATGTAAAAATGTGAAACAATATTTGATATACCTTTCTTAACTTAAAAAAATAAAGCAAATGACAAAAGGTATTTGAGCATATGCATATATATATAAAGTTATATATATAAGAATTAAAACATAAAATACACATAAATTATAAGTACTTCCTATTTTTCCATCTGTAGTTCAAAAAATGTGTGCGCAGCTCAGTCCAAGCAACTAGGGAGGGTATACATGGATTATGCCAAGAACATAGATAATATGAAATTAATATTAAGTTGAAGATAACTGGCTTACTTGAATGAAAATCTCAGAGAGAAAATGAGTTGTGAAATAATTACATGCCTCAGTCTCTCAATCTGTAACAATAGAATGGCAATACCTTTTCCTACTCCTTCTCTCCTATTATATTGCTAATAAAATAGATAATTATCTCTGAAAAGGCTTTAAGCACATCAATAGAAGAATGTTATTAACATTCAAGGTAGTGCTATTATGCTGTTAGATCATGGAGAAAAACTGGTCATTTTCTACCACCTACTGTAGATTTGTTACACTAGAAAGCCTGTAGTTTTATTAATAGAAGTGCAAACAATACCTTGATTCTCAGAAATAGCTTTTTAAAACTGCCACTCAGTAATGTTTGTCTTCTGGTTACTTAATTGAAAGGCTATTGATAACATGGGTTCTGGGTTCTCTTTCACTCACTCAGTGATGTCTTGCCTTTTTTTCAGGAAGCTATACTTTTATCAATGCATTTTTATTAAATGCCTAGGAGTACTGTGCCTAGTCCTATTCTTGGATATTAAAAGACCTATGAAAAATGGTTCTTAAGTGTGGCTACCTCATGGACATTTTAGAGAATTCCCTCTCCCACCTGAAAAGAAGTAGAGAAGTTTATAACACCAAGTAAAAAGTGTTATAGACACTTGAGATCTGCATCAGGTCTTAGTAGAATTAACCCATCTTAAAATGCAGTATTGATGAGTTAGCATAAATTAAATGATATGACCTTATCATTGCTGAGTGAACTTAATAAACTGAGTTTCTCAAAATGCAAACATGAGGACCTAACACTGGAGCAGACAGAAAATACAGAGCACATGAAAGAGTCAGCCTAATCAAAGTGACATTTTATCTATGGCAATATAAGGGTGAGAGAAAATTTCCTTCATTCCTTGTCCATGGTACAAAGTGATAATCAATCACCAAGACTAAACATAACTTCAGAATCTTGCTTAACTCAGTGATCAGGAGCAGGAGTCATCACAATTTTTGCTAGTCAGATAGTAAATGTTTTATGCTTGTAGACAACAGTCTCTGTCACAACTAGACAACTCTTCAGTTGTAGTGCAAATGTAGCACAAAAGCAGGTAGACACTATGTAGACAAACGAGTACGGCCATATTCCAATAAAATATTTACAAAACCAGGCAGCTGGCCTGTGGGCCTTAGTTTGATGACCCCTGTTCTAGAGAGCCATTATGATTCAATCAGAGTTAACACATAAGAATTAACTTGGTTGCTACTCTCAGTTTTGAGGCAGCTTTAATATGCCTGACCTTTTTTATGTTCAATTTAACCACACAACTAAAGCTAAATGGGTCCTCCACCTTCCAGTTATAGCTTAGCACCTTGATAATTCTATTACCTCTGTCAGGGAATTTTTTTTAACCATTCTGAGCCTCAGTTTCTCATTTGATAAAGAAATATAATGACAATACAGGGTTGCTGCAAGAGTCAAATGAGAAAGTATAGATGAAAGAGTTTGTAAAGCACAAGACACTAGAGTGCATTAATGAAATAACAATTGTACTTCTTAGGTGAATGTGTTACCTAAAGACTACTTTGGAATACAATATCTTTAACCAGATAAAACTCACAACATTTTTTGTGAAAATCACTTTTCTGTCTTCCTTTTGTTTACAAGGCCTTTTATTACAGTTAAAAGGCAAGGAACCTAACTAAAATTCATGGTCAGCATTTTTGACCTCATAGTTTTTTGGTATTTCTTCCTCTAGGAATTTTAATCCATTGTCAAAGTTTGTGGTGGGGAAAAAAATCACAGTGTCAAAATCCTGAGCTAGAAACCTTGCATGAGTCCTAAGAAAAGTATCAAGCCAGGAAATAGTGTCATACCAATAACCCAGATAGCAATGTTTATTCTAGACTGTAATCCATGTTATTGGAATAAGAACACAATACAAATGTGTACAAAATGTGTAAAGATTTGGCAAAAAATTTGAAAAAAGATAAGATAAATTGATTTATTGAGAGAATGAATGAACACCTCTGATTGACAAAATATCCCTTAATCAATAGGTTCTGATCTTTGATTGACGTGTATAATGTACAGGGTAAACATTTAACTGAAAATACTTAATATGGTTACTAACTGAGATTCTTTGTGGTGATAATACCCTTTGCTGGATGAAAAAAATGATAACCTTTTATATAGCATTTTAAATTCATTTTTTTGAGTGGAAAATATTTTTTTTTTATTTTTTATTTTTTTATTTATTTTTTTTTTGAGTGGAAAATATTTTAATAAAGATCAACTTCCCATAATGAATACTACTCTAAACACAATTTGAGATTTTATTAATCAGTTGCAACTGTGTAATTTATTGGCTAGAATCACATTAGCCCATAAGAGACATATAGAAAATATATTCTTGAATACATACCTGATTTACTTATTTTATGGGCATTTTTTAGAAGACAATATTTGAACCCCTATAATCTTTGGAGATAACTGCATTATTGAACCAAATTATAAAATATTTTTCTTCAGAATGGAAGTCATCATTTTCAAGGGATACCTGTACTCCCATGTTCATTGCAGCTCTATTTTCAATAGCCAAAATATGGAACTAACCTAAGTGTCCATTGACATATGACTGGATAAAGAAAATGTGGTATATGTACACAATGGAATACTACTCAGCCATAAAAAAGAATGAAATTCTGCCATTCACAAAATCATGGATGAGTCTGGAGAAAATTATGTTAAGTGAAATAAGCCAGACAAAGCAGCAGAAATACCACATGTTCGCACTCTCGACTGGCTGCTTGGAAGGAGGAATAAAGGAAGGATAAAGGAAGCAAAGAAAGAAAGAAAGAAAAAGAAAGAAAGAAAGAAAGAAAGAAAAAGAAAGAAAGAAAGAAAGAAAGAAAGAAAGAAAGAAAGAAAGAAAGAAAGAAAGAAAGAAAGAAAGAAAGAAAGAAAGAAAAGACCATAACAATATGTTGAACTTTCAGAAGGAGAATACAAACCTAAGGATACTAGAGATGGGAGGGAGGGAGGAAGGGGGGTTTGGAAAGTGATAGGTCATTTAAAGAGCATAAAGATATATGATTTGTAAGAATAAATATGCTGATAATAAATTTAAAATTAATAAAAAAATTTCCTTCAAAATTACATTTTCTTAGTAAAGAAATAATACAATAAATGTTTTTTTTTTATTTTGTCTTTCCATTTTTCACAATATTTTGGCTACTAACATTACAACAGTAATAACTATTTGCTTCCTTTTTGGGTTTAACTCAATTTCTGTTTTGTATTAATTCTTTGTTTTGGAAAATAAGGATTGAGGCTTCTCATTTGCATAGTATCATGTTCTTTTCTAAGGAGAAAGCTTATCCCAACCAAAACTCAAAAGATATTGCTATGAACGACTGAAAGCAAGCTGTGCTTTTGTAAATAAGGAGAAAAAAGTAGACTCTGTCTCTTCTGCTCTTCCCGGGGCTCAGTCTGTGACATTTTCTCTTTTGACTTCCAATTTCATCATGGTTCTGGAGGATGAAAGCTTCAAAACTTTTGAGATTCTGTTGAGCTTATCTTTAGTTTCTAGAGTGAGCTTTGCAGCACTCTATGTTATAGTGGAAACAGCTGAAGACAGAATGGGTTTCTAATTTTAGAAACTCAGGCAGGTTTCTGAATGTCTCAGGGCCTCAATTTCGAAATCGTTTAAGAACAAGGCTGCCATTCTTGTCTACCACAGAAAGTTGTTACATATGTGAAAAAAAAACTTTGCAGGCCATGAAACACTACGTATTTATAGTATTTTAATTATGATTAAAGTAAAGCTATAGGCATTGATGAAAATAACTTACAAATAAAGGTATTTTCTATGCTTTAAAAAGAATATATTTAAACCTGATCATGAAGGAGAGAATTTAGTCACTATGTAGTGTATAGGAGAGAACAGACATTTTAACCAGGCTAGAGCATGGAAAACAGATTCATTTTTGTAGACCACCTACTCTGCAGCCAATGTGCATTCTAAAGTGTTCTGCTGTGGTTCAGTTTTGTAGAGAGGAGATGGCATCTTGAAGAATAGGGAACCACGAAGAGGCAAAAAGCACAATGGGATAAGTTAGAAAAAGATGAGGAGCCTGAGAGAAAACTGAGGAAATCCCAGCTTATCAGAACTGATCACTAACATCTTCACAGTATTATGAGCCTATTTTAGTACTATTACACAGGGCTCAGAAAATTGTGGTCTGGTGCCTGTTTTATAAATATAGTTTTTTGGGAATACAGCCCTGCTCATTCATTTACATATTGTCTATGGCTGCTTTGACGCTGCAAAGGCAGAGTTGAGTAGATGCAACAGAAGCTGTATGACCCTCAAAGCCTAAAATATTTACTCTCTGACCCTTTACAAAAATGTTTGCTGAGCCGTGCTAAGGGAAAAATGTCTATAAGTGTTGGGCTGCGACATAGGAGATAATCCACCTCATTGTTGAATGAGTGAATGCTTTAATCTACATTTTTTTATTTTCTAGAAAATTTGAGTTTTTAAAAAAATATTTCTGTGTGTGTGTGTGTGTGTGTGTGTGTGTGTGTGAGAGAGAGAGAAACAGAATTCAAGAAAGACAAAGACAATTGGTGGTTAGCAATGTCATACAGGCCAATGCATTTTCATAAAAAAAAAAAAAAAAGATGAGTTTATAGTAAACCCAAGATTCTAATGGCATTAGTTTGAGGTTTATGTTTGAGAGTGATCTTCTGTTAGCGATAGAACAAGTTCCAGGTACGTATAAGAACATTTATTCTGAGACTTGCTTTTACTATTATACTTCATGCTAGGGAAGTAATAGGGAAGGAGCTACATAACTACCAAAGGTTGCCAGAGCACACCAGTGTTTGTTGAATAATCACATCAATTTTGGTCTTTTTTACATGGGATATATTTGACAAAGAGATGAAAATAATGAACTGCCCAATTATTAAAATTTGATGCAAAGGAAAGAAATAGATATAAAAATGAGGGTCATGGGTTTAGAAGAGTAGCTTTCAGAATGGTAGGAAAGACAGGAAAATAGGTTAATTACATCTCAGGTAAATTACCAGAATAGACATTTTACAATAACCCCAGCACTGTGTCCCTTTGGTGGAGAAAGAAGCAATACAGCTTTTCTGTTACCTGCTCACTAATATAGACTTTGGAGAGTGTTTCAATCAATGTTTCATTTTAGTTTCAAGCAATCTATCCCACCTATTCAGAATCCACAGGATAAGAGTGATTTAAAAGGACTCTATCCTCAAGGGACCTTAAGATTAGGAAAGAGAGGCTTAATAAGGCTCAGAAACTCTGCTAGCAGGTTAATTTTGCTGAAAAAAGTTATTTATTTATTTATTTTATTAGTATGAGAACTTTAAATTTTTTCAAATTTTGAAATAATTTCAAACTATTCAAAAATTATAAAAATAATACAAATAAGTCTTATTTATCCTTCACCTTCACCTAGGTTCAACAAATGTTAATAGTTTGTCACTTATGCTTTCACTCGCTAACTCTCTCTATTACATATATATATATATATATATATTTTTTCCTCTGAACTATTTGTATGATACAGAGATCATTCCTCTTTTCCCCTAAATATTTCACATCTCATTGTGTGGCATTGTGAACAAAAATATCCTCATATAATTATAGTATATCTGTCAAAATCAAGATACATAACACTGATAGTGTAGTATCATCTAAACTGCATTCTTATTCAGATTACTCTAGTTGTTCCAATAATGTTCTTTATAGAAACTATTTTTTTCCTGTCTAGGATCCAATCCAGGATCTGGTTTAGCATTTGGTTGTCACATTTCTTAGTCACATTTAATTTGAAAAGTTCCTAAGGGTTTCTTTCTCTTTCATAACACTGACATTTTCTAAATGTCCTTCAATTTTAGATTGTCTGATATTCTCTCCTTATTACATCCAGATTATGCATTTTGGGCCGGAATACTACATATGCAGTGTTGTGTTTTTATTAGTGCATCATGTCAGGAGGCACAGGATGTTGGTTTGTCTCATTGGTGACGTTGACTTTGATCACTTGGACATGATGGTGTCTTCCAGGTTTCTCCGTGGTGTGGTTACTATTCTCTTTGTAGTTAATAAGTAATTTGGAGGAGATGCATTGAAGTTGTTTGAATATTCTTTTCCCACTCAAATTTTCACTTAGTAGTTTAACATCCATTGATGATTGTTACTTGAATTAATTATAATAATAATTCCTGAAAAATGTTGACATTTACTCTAATATTCTACCTACATTTATTAGTTGATATTCTATGTTAAGAAGTTCTATGGATTAAATGTCCCCCAAAACTCATTGGAAATTTAATCTCCATTATAACAGTGTTGTGAGGGTGAAAAATCCTATTGTGATAAATGAAAGGTGGAGCCTTTAAGGGGTCATTAGATTGTGAGGACTATACCTTCATGAATAGATTAATCCATTTATAGCTGAATGGGTGGTCATGGGCATGGTAATGATGGCTGTGTAAGGAGAACAAGTGAGCATGTTAGCTTTCTTGCTCAGCCCATTAACCATGTGATACCCTGTGTTGCTGTGGGGAGTTCCTACACAGAAGAAGGCCCCCACCAAATGTGTTCCCCAGACTTTGGACTTCCTAGCCTCTGAAACTGTAAGAAATGAATTTTATTTCTTTATAAATTACACAGTTTCAAGTATTCTGTTTTAAGCAACAGAAATGGACTAATACAAGGAGGCATTGTATCTTTCCCTCTCTCTCTCTCTCTCTCTCTCTGATATCATTATGGACCAACAAACTCTTATTTTATTTAATGGGTTATGATCCATTAATGTTGTTGTCATCTTTATTATTATGAACATCAAATTGTCTCAAATTTGGCCACTGGAAATATATTCAAGCTAATTTTTGAATCCTTTTGACCGTTCCTAATTCTTTGAGAATTTCAATACTTTGTGGCACACATACACAAAAAGGTTCTAAATGTGTTTTCCCTTGCATCAGTCCCAGAATAAGACATTTCTCCAAGGAGTCTTTGTAAAAAGTTTTGCTTGTATTTCAGTTATGTAGACTTATTTCTTCTAAAACTTCTTATTCTTCTTCCACCACTGTCCTTTTCTTATTAATACCTTATTCCCCTTATCTTTAGTCAAGATTAATATTTTATCCACCCTCCATGCATAGATGACAGCAATACTTTCACTCTACTTGGTTCTACTACATGATTGACAGGGCGGGGATTGGTCCTGGGAGAAGAGAAAGGAAGAGTTATTACCGTGTAAAATTTCATTAACATTATATTTGCTTGCTGTGCCAGGTGTGTCGTTTAAGTTTTCTTTTTTTCTGTCATGACTGCAGTTATTGCAGGGTTGATAAATTTGTATTCACCCTACCAATTATAAAGAGAGCAGATAATGTAGTGAAAAGAACATGGAGCTAGAATTTAGAAAATATAATTTATACCACCGACTATCTAGATCATTGCATGCCATTTTTGTTCTCTGATCCTCAGTTTTCTCAGCTTTAAAATGAGAATTAGTTCCTTTTCTCATCTTAAAGAAGTACTATTCATAAGAAATTATTTTATTTTGTGAAATGCTATCTCTTTACATTACATTTTTTTTTTGCGCTTTAAGAAATGTAGGTATTTTGTGCTAACAAATAAATAATAGTGGTATTATATCAATATATTGTAACATGATGACAGATTAAGTGCTAATATATTTACAGGTGTTGAAACAAACTCAAAGCATGGTTGAGGAATTGTTATTTTCTTGATAAATGCATTTTTAAATTAAATGGACAAGTTATTATTGTCACAATTTTGTTTGCTTTAATAGGCCTACTATAAAGTAATTTGTCATAGTGCTGATGTTTTATTGCTTTAGATATAAGGAAGGTTTAGAAATTGTTTAGATTCTACCTTTCACATAGAAGGGGTTTATAACTGCTGAATTTATTGAATGAAAGAAAAACTCAAATCATGATGAAGGTATTACAGTATTATTACCACCCAAGTAAGAGACTATTTATAACACTAAATCCTAATAATTTGAGAATTATTGCTGAGAAACTGAATATACAAAGTGGCAAAGGCCAGACCACATGTAAAAATATAACTCTGACCCACAACCTCTACAGTCCAGGAATCCAAACCACAACCTCTATAGTAATTGGCACCAAAGGTCAGGACTTGGTCAATAACTGCCAGTTTCCCTAATTTTTTTTTTTTTTTTTTTTGTAGCCGGCCAGAATGGAGATCTGAGCCCTTGACCTTGGTGTTGTCAACACTGCACTCTGACAAATGAAGCTATGGTTTCTTTAATTTTTGTTCCCACTTACAACTTAGAACTAACTAGAGGAAGCCAAATTTGCTCCCACTTCTAGTTAGCCCACCTCCAGCTTCCCCATGCCAACAACCTCCAGCCAGGGCATATCGCCCATTGAGGCTCTCTCAAATGCAAGTGATGGTGGCTGACTCTGCTCTAGTAAGCTCTAAATAGATGCTTTTCCCGGTTCTCATCTGAGTGGTCTTCATTTATTTCCACATGACTTTTTTTTTCAGATAGATCTCCTGGTGACTTCCTACATGACCTACTTTAAAAATGTCTACAAGAAATTTGAGTTCATGATTACATTTTTAAGTTCTTTTTAGTTAGACTTCTACAGTATTTTCTAATGAAAGGTTTGCCCAGCACCTGCCCTGTTTAAAAACATAATTAAGAGTGAATGTAAAGAGACAATTCACATCGTCTGGTCACTTAAATCTGAGTTATATTTTCCTATGAAAACAAAAATTTCTCCTAAAATGGTTGTACAGGCATGAAGGTCAGAAAATGTGGATATAATTAATCAAACGTAAAGCACATTTTCTCTTTTCTGTAACCTTGAAAACTAGCCATGTCCTAAAATCATAATGCATCTTGACTAAGTTGGTGCATTCTGAAAGATGGTTGAACAATTAAAGCAATAAATAATCTGATATCATATCATCTCTGGGATCAGACATTGGTTTGTGCAGCTGCTGTTCTTTCATAGAGACTTAGATTTGCCTAAGCACAGCCGGTCATGGCAATTATGAATGAATACTATTCTTTCACTGGTGATATCTAGCTTCTAGAAAACAAAAGACAAACAACCCAACCCACAGTTCATACTTTCTATCAAATTACTAAGCATTTCCATACTGTCTGTCTGGATAAAGTTGTCAACATTTGGAAAGTACCATTAGATCCAGTATTCTTGTTCACTTTTCCATGATAACATATTATTATGGCTATCTACTCTATTCATTCAAATGGTACCATCTTGTAAGATTAAACTAAATTCTCATTTACTTAATGAAATATTACAAAATCCCATCTGGGCTCAGTGACAGCTTTCTCTTTTCATATCTATAACACTTATAACCTATGCCAAATAGAATTTCTAAAATTGGACCAAATACTTCTTGAAGGCAAGGACAGTGTCTTGGTTTGTCTTTAGATCTCTTATGAGATTTTTTTCCCAGTCTCTTTGCATGTATGTTGAGTTGAATGGAAATATGTTGGAGCTAATTCACTGCATTTAATTCTGGCGTATACTTCATTTCCCACAGTGCTTAGAATGATTGTCAATGCAGGACAAATGCTCACTAAAAGGTCTCAGTCATAGACTAGGGACTACGAAAATTTGAGAGCTAAAATGTGTCACAAAGTGATTTTTGTAATAATTATGTAGGTTTATCTTCACATATATATGTATGTATTTTAATTCTGAGTCTCAGTTCATGATCTTTACTCATCGTATTCCATGTATGACAAAGGAAAAGGAATCCAGTCAAATGAGCTAAGAATCTGTCTACTGACTCTAGTATCTCATTTTATAGGTTGTTCCCTTTCTTCTTCTGCTCAATTAAACACTATGTTTTACGTCTGTTCCCTAGAGATATCATCAGTGATGTATAGATTGTTATGGATAGTTACATTTTCATGGAAGATCACTGGTAAAGGTCATGCACAGATATATCAATTTCTTTCCTTGTTTTTCCTTTTCTTTGAGGGGCAAGTAATGATGTCTTTGCAATTTTCACCATTATACCTTGTCTCAGTACAGAAGATTCTTTTTTTAAAACAAATTTTTTTGGGGGGTTTGGTCATAATGAACCAAAGAGCCAACATTTACTGAGTGCCTAACACATGCCAGTCATTGTGTTTTTTTATCTTACTGAATTCTTGTGACAGTCTCAAAAGCCCATTTTAACAACTACATTTTATAGCTAAAATTTGATACTCAAGGAAGCTTTAAATTTGAAAATTGATAGTAAGAGAGGTTAAACTATGTGAAATTGGGTGTTTTCTTTCATTTATTATGCCTGGTTAAATTGCACCACATCTTTTAGTTAAGAAGATGTTCAGTTGCTATGAGTATGTTTTGTCTAAATAAATGTGTGTAGATGAAGACTTAGAAATAAACATATTATACAAAATTTCTCTTTTTTGTGTTTAAATGCTCAATTCAAATAAACAGGTGGCCCTTCGTAAATCTCTCAGGCCTAGAGAAGAAAAATTTAAAATGTGATTTACTTGCTTTTCCTTGAGGGCGCGCGTAATCTTTTCTTTAGTGATAACTAACTTAACTTTTAACACCAGTACACAGATCATTATTACACACACACACACACACACACACACACACACACACACACACACACACCCCTACAAAATCAGGATTTTAGGTAAGTTTTATAGAAAACAGAACTAGAAACACGATGGGCTATAACATACAAACTTAGTATGCACAATTTCGTGTCAAGTCTCTTTAGCAGGTCATTAAAAAGGATTTTAGCAGTAAGTGGGCCACTAC